>NW_027476242.1:0-300000 GCF_051020955.1 Megalopta genalis | reverse complement strand
CTAAGTCATGTATATCACAAGTATTTGAAGCTAAACCATTTGTTTCGCAAGGATACGAAGATCAGCCTTCTACTTCGCATTGATAAGAAGCAAAATCATGTGTTTCGCATGGATTTGAAGCTAACTCGTTCGTTTCGCTTGCATTTGAAGCTAAATCATGCACATCACAAGTATTTGAAGCTGAACCACTTGTTTCGCATGGATTTGTAGATAAGCCTTCTACTTCGCATTGATTTGAAGCTAAATCATGTGTTTCGCTTGGATTTCAAGCTAACTCGTTTGTTTCGCATGCAATTGAAGCTAAATCATGTATGTCACAATTATTTGAAGCTAAACCATTTGATTCGCATGGATTTCAAAATAAGCCTTCTACTTCGCATTGATTTTAATCTAAATCATCTGTTTCGGATGGATTTAAAGCTATCTCGTTTTTTTCGCATGCAGTTGAAGATAAATCATGTATATCACATATAATTGAAGCTAAACCATTTGTTTCGCATGGATTCGAAGATAAGCCTTCTTCTTCGCATTCATTTGAATCTAAATCATGTGTTTCGCTTGATTTGAAGCTAACTTGATTGTTTCTCTTGCTGTTGAATGTAAATCATGTATATCACAAGTGTTTGAAGCTAAATCATTCGTTTCGCTGGATTTGAAGCTAAGCCTTCTACTTCGCATTGATTTGAATCTAAATCATGTGTTTCGCTTGGATTGAAGCTAACTCGTTCGTTTTGCATACAGTTGAAGCAAAATCACGCATATCGCAAATATTTGAAGCTAAACCACTTGATTCGCATGGATTCGAAGATCAGCCTTCTACTTCGCATTGACTTGAAGCTAAATCATGAGTTTCGCATAGATTTGAAGCTAAATCATGTGTTTTGAATGGATTTGAAGTTAACTCGTTTGTTTCGCATGCAGTTGAAGCTAAATCATGTATATCATAAGTATTTGAAGCTAAAGAACTTTATTCGCATGGATTTCAAACTAAGCCTTCTTCTTCGCATTGATTTGAAGGTAAATCATGTCTTTTGCATGGATTTAAAGCTAACTCGTTTGTTTCGCCTGGATTTGAAGCTATATCAGTGATATTCGCAAGTATTTGAAGCTAAATCATTCGTTTCGCTGGATTTGAAGCTAACTTGATTGCTTCTCTTGCTGTTGAATGTAAATCATGTATATCACAAGTGTTTGAAGCTAAATCATTCGTTTCGCTGGATTTGAAGCTAGCCTTCTACTTCGCATTGATTTCAATCTAAATCATGTGTTTCGCTTGGATTTGAAGCTAACTCGTTCGTTTTGCATACAGTTGAAGCAAAATCACGCATATCACAAGTATTTGAAGCTAAACCACTTGATTCGCATGGATTCGAAGATCAGCCTTCTATTTCGCATTGATTTGAAGCTAAATCATGAGTTTCGCATAGATTTGAAGCTAAATCATGTGTTTTGAATGGATTTGAAGTTAACTCGTTTGTTTCGCATGCAGTTGAAGCTAAATCATGTATATCATAAGTATTTGAAGCTAAAGAACTTTATTCGCATGGATTTCAAACTAAGCCTTCTACTTCGCATTGATTTGAAGTAAATCATGTCTTTTGCATGGATTTAAAGCTAACTAGTTTGTTTCGCCTGCATTTGAAGCTATATCACTTATATTCGCAAGTATTTGAAGCTAAACCATTCGTTTCGCATGGATTCGAAGATCAGCCTTATCCTTCGCATTCATTTGAAGCTAAATCATGTGTTTCGTATGGATTTGAAGCTGACTCGTTTGTTTCGCCTGCATTTGAAGCTATATCATGTATATCAGAAGTATTTGAATCTGAACCATTTGATTCCCATGAATAGTACGCTAAACCATGTCTTTCGAATGAATTTGAAGCTAAATCATGTGTTTTGAATGGATTTGAAGCAAACTCGTTTGTTTCGCATGCATTTGAAGCTAAATCATATATATCACATATAATTGAAGCTAAACCATTTGTTTCGCATGGATTCGAAGATCAGCCTTCTACTTCGCATTGATTTGAAGCTAAATCATGAGTTTCGCATGGATTTGAAGCTAAATCATGTGTTTTGAATGGATTTGAAGCTATATCAGTGATATCCGCAAGTGTTTGAAGCTAAATCATTCGTTTCGCTGGATTTCAAGCTAAGCCTTCTACTTCGCATTGATTTGAATCTAAATCATGTGTTTCGCTTGGATTTGAAGCTAACTCGTTGGTTTTGCATGAAGTAGAATCTAAATCATGTATATCACAAGTATTTGAAGCTGAACCATACGTTTCACATAGATTTAAAGCTAAGCCTTCTACTTCACATTGATTGAAACTTAAATTATGTGTTTCGCATGGATTTGAAGCTAACTCGTTTGTGTCACCTGCATTTGAAGCTAGATCACATATAATCGCAAGTATTTGAAGCTAAACCATTCGTTTCGCATGGATGTGACGCTAAGCCTTCTGCTTCGCATTGATTTGATTATAAATCATGTGTTTCGCATGGATTTGAAGATAACTCGTTTGTGTCGCCTACATTTGAAGCTATATCACTTATATTCGCAAGTATTTTAAGCTAAACCATTCGTTTCGCATGGATTTGAAGCTAAGCCTTCTGCTTCGCATTCATTTGAAGCGAAATCATGTGTTTCGCTTGTATTTGCAGCTAACTGTTTGGTTTCGCATGCAGTTGAAGCTAAATCATGTATATCACAAATATTTGAACTAAACCATTTGTTTCGCATGGATTCGAAGATAAGCCTTCTACTTCGCATTGAATTGAAGCTAAATCATGTATCTCGCATGTATTTGAAGCTAACACGTTTGTTTCGCATGCTGTTGAAGCTAAGTCATGTATAACACAAGTATTTGAAGCCAAACAATCTGTTTCGTGTGGATTCGGAGATCAGCCTTCTACTACGCATTGATTTGAAGCAAAATCATATGTATCGCTTGGATTTGAAGCCAACTCGTTTGTTTCGCATGCAGTTAATGCAAAATCACGCATATCACAAGTATTTGAAGCTAAACCATTTGATTCGCATGGATGCGAAGATCAGCCTTCTACTTCGCATTGATTTGAATCTAAATTATGTGTTTCGCTTGGATTTGAAGCTAACTTGTTTGTTTCGCATGCAGTTGAAGCTAAATAATGTATATCACAAGTATTTGAAGATAAACCGTTTGATTCGCATCGATTTTAAGCTAACTCGTTTGTTTCGCCTTCATTTGAAGCTAAGTCATGTATATCTTAAGTATTTGAAGCTAAACCATTTGTTTCGCATGGATTTGAAACTAAGCCTTCTACTTCGCTTTGAATTGAAGCTGAATCATGTGTTTCGCTTGTATTTGAAGCTAACTCGTTTGTTTCGCATGCAGTTGAAGCTAAATCATGTATATCACAAGTATTTGAAGCTAAACCATTTGTTCCGGATGGATTCGACGATCAGCCTTCGGCTTCGCATTGATTTTAAGCTAAACCATGTGTTTCGCATCGATTTGAAGATAACTCGTTTGTTTCGCCTGCATTTTAATCTAAATCATGTATATCACAAGTATTTGACGCTAAACCATTTGTTTCGCATGGATTCGGAGATAAGCCTTCTACTTCGCATTGAATTGAAGCTAAATCATGTGTTTCACATGGATTAGAAGCTAACACGCTTGTTTCGCATGCTGTTCAACCTCAATCATGTATATTACAAATATTTGAATCTAAACAATCTGTTTCGTGTGGATTCGGAGATCAGCCTTATACTTCACATTGATTGGAAGTTAAATCATGTGTTTCGCATGGATTTGAAGCTAACTCGTTTGTTTCGCCTGCATTTGAAGCTATATCACTTATATTCGCAAGTATTTGAAGCTAATCCATTCGTTTCTCATGGATTTGACGCTAAGCCTTCTGCTTCGCATTGATTTGATACTAAATCATCTGTTCGCATGGATTTGAAGATAACTCGTTTGTTTCGCATGCATTTGAAGCTAAATCATGTATATCACATATAATTGCAGCTAAACCATTTGTTTCGCATGGATTCGAAGATAAGCCTTCTACTTCGCATTGATTTGAAGCTAATTCATGTGTTTCGCATGGATTTGAAGCTAACTCGTTTGCTTCGCATGCATTTGAATCTAAATCATATATATCACAAGTATTAGAAGCTAAACCATTTAATTCGCATGGATTTGAAGCTAAGCCTTCTACTTCGCATTGATTTGGAGCTAAATCATGTCTTTCGCTTGGATTTGAAGCTAACTCGTTTGTTTCGCATGCAATTGAAGCTAAATCATGTATCAAACAAGTATTTGAAGCTAAACCATTTGATTCGCATGGATTTGATGCTATGCCATCTACTTCGCATTTATTTGAAACTGAATCATGTGTTTCTCTTGTTTTTGAAGCTATCACGTTCGTTTCACATGCAGTTGAAGCTAAATCATGTATATCACAAGTATTTGGAGCTGAACCATTTGTTTCGCACGAATATCACGCTAAACCATGTGTTTGGAATGAATTTAAAGCTAAATCACGTGTTTCGCATAGATTTGAAGCCAACTCGTTTGTTACGCATGCAGTTGAAGCTGAATCATGTATATCCCAAGTATTTGAAGCTCAACCATTTGATTCGCATGGATTTGAAGATAAGCCTTCTACTTCGCATTGATTTTAAGCTAAATTATGTGTTTCGCTTGGATTTGAAGCTAACTTGTTTGTTTCGCATGCAGTTGAAGCTAAATAATGTATATCACAAGTATTTGAAGATAAACCGTTTGATTCGCATCGATTTTAAGCTAACTCGTTTGTTTCGCCTTCATTTGAAGCTAAGTCATGTATATCTTAAGTATTTGAAGCTAAACCATTTGTTTCGCATGGATTTGTAACTAAGCCTTCTACTTCGCTTTGAATTGAAGCTGAATCATGTGTTTCGCTTGTATTTGAAGCTAACTCGTTTGTTTCGCATGCAGTTGAAGCTAAATCATGTATATCCCAAGTATTTGAAGCTAAACCATTTGATCCGCATGGATTTGAATCTAAGCCTTCTACGTCGCATTGATTTGAAGCTAAATGATTTGTTTCGCATGGATTAGAACCTAAATCGTTTGTTTCGCATGCGGTTGAATCTATATCATGTATATCATAAGTATTCGAAGCTAAACCATTTCTTTCGCATGGATTTGAAGCTAAGCCTTCTACTTCGTATTGATTTGAAGCTGAATCATGTGTTTCGCTTGTATTTGAAACTAACTCGTTTGTGTCGCATGCAGTTGAATATAAATCATGTATATCACAAGTATTTGAAGCGAAACCATCTGTTTCGTGTGGATTCGAAGGTAAGCCTTCTACTTCGAATTGATTTGATGCTAAATCATGTGTTTCGCATGGATTTAAAGCTAACTCGTTTGATTCGCCTGCATTTGAAACTAAATCATGTATATCACAAGTATTTGAAGCTAAACCATTTGTTTCGCAAGGATACGAAGATCAGCCTTCTACTTCGCATTGATAAGAAGCAAAATCATGTGTTTCGCATGGATTTGAAGCTAACTCGTTCGTTTCGCTTGCATTTGAAGCTAAATCATGCACATCACAAGTATTTGAAGCTGAACCACTTGTTTCGCATGGATTTGTAGATAAGCCTTCTACTTCGCATTGATTTGAAGCTAAATCATGTGTTTCGCTTGGATTTCAAGCTAACTCGTTTGTTTCGCATGCAATTGAAGCTAAATCATGTATGTTACAATTATTTGAAGCTAAACCATTTGATTCGCATGTATTTCAAAATAAGCCTTCTACTTCGCATTGATTTTAATCTAAATCATCTGTTTCGGATGGATTTAAAGCTATCTCGTTTTTTTCGCATGCAGTTGAAGATAAATCATGTATATCACAGGTATTTGAAGCTAAACCATTTGTTTCGCATGGATTCGAATATAAGCCTTCTAAATCGCATTGATGTCAAGCTAAATCATATGTTTCGCATAGATTTGAAGCTAACTCGCTAATTTTGCATGCTGTTGAAGCTTATTCATGTATATCACAAGTATTTGAAGCTAAACCATTTGTTTCGCAAGGATTCGAAGATCAGCCTAATACTTCGCATTGATAAGAAGCTAACTCATGTGTTTCGCATGGATTTGAAGCTAACTCGTTAGTTTTGCATGCTGTTGAAGCTAAATCATGTATATCATAAGTATTTGAAGCTAAACCATTTGTTTCGCAAGGATTCGAAGATCAGCCTTCTACTTCGCATTGATAAGAAGCTAACTCATGTGTTTCGCATGGATTTGAAACTAAATCATGTATATCACAAGTATTTGAGCTAAACCATTTGTTTCGCAAGGATACGAAGATCAGCCTTCTACTTCGCATTGATAAGAAGCAAAATCATGTGTTTCGCATGGATTTGAAGCTAACTCGTTCGTTTCGCTTGCATTTGAAGCTAAATCATGCACATCACAAGTATTTGAAGCTGAACCACTTGTTTCGCATGGATTTGAAGATAAGCCTTCTACTTCGCATTGATTTTAATCTAAATCATCTGTTTCGGATGGATTTAATGCTATCTCGTTTTTTTCGCATGCAGTTGAAGATAAAACATGTATATCACAGGTATTTGCAGTTAAACCATTTGTTTCGCATGGATTCGAATATAAGCCTTCTAAATCGCATTGATGTCAAGCTAAATCATATGTTTCGCATAGATTTGAAGCTAACTCGCTAATTTTGCATGCTGTTGAAGCTTATTCATGTATATCACAAGTATTTGAAGCTAAACCATTTGTTTCGCAAGGATTCGAAGATCAGCCTTCTACTTCGCATTGATAAGAAGCTAACTCATGTGTTTCGCATGAATTTGAAGCTAACTCGTTAGTTTTGCATGCTGTTGAAACTAAGTCATGTATATCACAAGTATTTGAAGCTAAACCATTTGTTTCGCAAGGATACGAAGATCAGCCTTCTACTTCGCATTGATAAGAAGCAAAATCATGTGTTTCGCATGGATTTGAAGCTAACTCGTTCGTTTCGCTTGCATTTGAAGCTAAATCATGCACATCACAAGTATTTGAAGCTGAACCACTTGTTTCGCATGGATTTGTAGATAAGCCTTCTACTTCGCATTGATTTGAAGCTAAATCATGTGTTTCGCTTGGATTTCAAGCTAACTCGTTTGTTTCGCATGCAATTGAAGCTAAATCATGTATGTCACAATTATTTGAAGCTAAACCATTTGATTCGCATGGATTTCAAAATAAGCCTTCTACTTCGCATTGATTTTAATCTAAATCATCTGTTTCGGATGGATTTAAAGCTATCTCGTTTTTTTCGCATGCAGTTGAAGATAAATCATGTATATCACAGGAATTTGAAGCTAAACCATTTGTTTCGCATGGATTCGAATATAAGCCTTCTAAATCGCATTGATGTCAAGCTAAATCATATGTTTCGCATAGATTTGAAGCTAACTCGCTAATTTTGCATGCTGTTGAAGCTTATTCATGTATATCACAAGTATTTGAAGCTAAACCATTTGTTTCGCAAGGATTCGAAGATCAGCCTTCTACTTCGCATTGATAAGAAGCTAACTCATGTGTTTCGCATGGATTTGAAGCTAACTCGTTAGTTTTGCATGCTGTTGAAGCTAAATCATGTATATCACAAGTATTTGAATCTAAACCATTTGTTTCGCAAGGTTACGAAGATCAGCCTTCTAGTTCGCATTGATAAGAAGCAAAATCATGTGTTTCGCATGGATTTGAAGCTAACTCGTTCGTTTCGCTTGCATTTGAAGCTAAATCATGCACATCACTAGTATTTGAAGCTGAACCACTTGTTTCGCATGGATTTGAAGATAAGCCTTCTACTTCGCATTGATTTGAAGCTAAATCATGTGTTTCGAATGGATTTGAAGCTAACCGTTTGTTTCGCATGCAATTGAAGCTACATCATGTATATCACAATTATTTGAAGCTAAACCATTTGATTCGCATGGATTTCAAAATAAGCCTTCTACTTCCCATTGATTTTAAACTAAATCATCTGTTTCGGATGGATTTAAAGCTATCTCGTTTGTTTCGCATGCAGTTGAAGATAAATCATGTATATCACAAGTATTTGAAGCTATTCCATTTGTTTCACGTGGATTCGAAGATCAGCCTTCTACTTCGCATTGATTTGAAGTTAAATCATATGTTTCGCATGGATTTGAAGCTAATCGTTTGTATCGCATGCAGTTGAAGCTAAATCATGTATATCACAAGTATTTGAAGCTAAACCATTTGATTCGCATGGATTTGATGCTATGCCATCTACTTCGCTTTTATTTGAAACTGAATCATGTGTTTCTCTTGAATTTGAAGCTAACACGTTCGTTTCACATGCAGTTGAAGCTAAATCATGTATGTCACAAGTATTTGAAGCTGAACCATTTGTTTCGCACGAATATCAGGCTAAACAATGTGTTTGGAATGAATTTGAAGCTAAATCATGTGTTTCTCTTGGATATGAAGCTAACTCGTTTGTTTCGCATGCAGTTGAAGCTAAATCATGTATATCACAGGTATTTGAAGCTAAACCAGTTGTTTCGCATGGATTCGAAGATAAGACTTCTAAATCGCATTGATTTCAAGCTAAATCATGTGTTTCGCATGGATTTGAAGCTAACTCGCTAGTTTTGCATGCTGTTGAAGCTTATTCATGTACATCACAAGTATTTGAAGTTAAACCATTTGTTTCGCAAGGATTCGAAGATCAGCCTTCTACTTCGCATTGATAAGAAGCTAAATCATGTGTTTCGCTTGGATTTCAGGCTAACTCGTTCGTTTCGCATGCAGTTGAAGCTAAATCATGTATATCACAAGTATGTGAAGCTAAACCATTTGCTACGCATGGATTTTAAGCTAAGCCTTCTACTTCGCTTTGATTTGATGCTAAATCGGGTGTTTCGCATGGATTTGAAGCTAAGCCTTCAACTTCGTGTTGACTTGATGCTAACTCATGTTTTTCGCTTGGATTTGAAGCTAACTCGTTTGTTTCGCATGCAGTTGAAGCTAAATCATGTATATCACAAGTATTTGGAGCTGAACCATTTGTTTCGCATGGATTTCAAAATAAGCCTTCTACTTCGCATTGATTTTAATCTAAATCATCTGTTTCGGATGGATTTAAAGCTATCTCGTTTGTTTCGCATGCAGTTGAAGATAAATCATGTATATCACAGGTATTTGAAGCTAAACCAGTTGTTTCGCATGGATTCGAAGATAAGCCTTCTAAATCGCATTGATTTCAAGCTAAATCATGTGTTTCGCATGGATTTGAAGCTAACTCGCTAGTTTTGCATGCTGTTGGAGCTTATTCATGTACATCACAAGTATTTGAAGTTAAACCATTTGTTTCGCAAGGATTCGAAGATCAGCCTTCTACTTCGCATTGATAAGAAGCTAAATCATGTGTTTCGCTTGGATTTCAAGCTAACCCGTTTGTTTCGCATGCAACTGAAGCTAAATCATGTATATCACAATTATTTGAAGCTAAACCATTTGATTCGCATGGATTTCAAAATAAGCCTTCTACTTGCATTGATTTTAATCTAAATCATCTGTTTCGGATGGATTTAAAGCTATCTCGTTTGTTTCGCATGCAGTTGAAGATAAATCATGTATATCACAAGTATTTGAAGCTAATCCATTTGTTTCGCGTGGATTCGAATATAAGCCTTCTAAATCGCATTGATGACAAGCTAAATCATATGTTTCGCATAGATTTGAAGCTAACTCGCTAATTTTGCATGCTGTTGAAGCTTATTCATGTATATCACAAGTATTTGAAGCTAATCCATTTGTTTCGCGTGTATTCGAAGATCAGCCTTCTACTTCGCATTGATTTGAAGTTAAATCATATGTTTCGCATGGATTTGAAGCTAATCGTTTGTATCGCATGCAGTTGAAGCTAAATCATGTATATCACAAGTATTTGAAGCTAAACCATTTGATTCGCATGGATTTGATGCTATGCCATCTACTTCGCTTTTATTTGAAACTGAATCATGTGTTTCTTTTGAATTTGAAGCTAACACGTTCGTTTCACATGCAGTTGAAGCTAAATCATGTATGTCACAAGTATTTGAAGCTGAACCATTTGTTTCGCACGAATATCAGGCTAAACCATGTGTTTGGAATGAATTTGAAGCTAAATCATGTGTTTCTCTTGGATATGAAGCTAACTCGTTTGTTTCGCACGCAGTTGAAGCTAAATCATGTTTATCACAAGTTTCTGAATATAAACCATTTGTTTCGCTTGGATTTGAAGCTGTGCCATCTACGTCGAACTGATTTGAAGCTAAATCATGTGTTTCGCATGAATTTGAAGATAAGCCTTCTACTTCGCATTGATTTTAATCTAAATCATCTGTTTCGGATGGATTTAATGCTATCTCGTTTTTTTCGCATGCAGTTGAAGATAAAACATGTATATCACAGGTATTTGCAGTTAAACCATTTGTTTCGCATGGATTCGAATATAAGCCTTCTAAATCGCATTGATGTCAAGCTAAATCATATGTTTCGCATAGATTTGAAGCTAACTCGCTAATTTTGCATGCTGTTGAAGCTTATTCATGTATATCACAAGTATTTGAAGCTAAACCATTTGTTTCGCAAGGATTCGAAGATCAGCCTTCTACTTCGCATTGATAAGAAGCTAACTCATGTGTTTCGCATGAATTTGAAGCTAACTCGTTAGTTTTGCATGCTGTTGAAACTAAATCATGTATATCACAAGTATTTGAAGCTAAACCATTTGTTTCGCAAGGATACGAAGATCAGCCTTCTACTTCGCATTGATAAGAAGCAAAATCATGTGTTTCGCATGGATTTGAAGCTAACTCGTTCGTTTCGCTTGCATTTGAAGCTAAATCATGCACATCACAAGTATTTGAAGCTGAACCACTTGTTTCGCATGGATTTGTAGATAAGCCTTCTACTTCGCATTGATTTGAAGCTAAATCATGTGTTTCGCTTGGATTTCAAGCTAACTCGTTTGTTTCGCATGCAATTGAAGCTAAATCATGTATGTTACAATTATTTGAAGCTAAACCATTTGATTCGCATGGATTTCAAAATAAGCCTTCTACTTCGCATTGATTTTAATCTAAATCATCTGTTTCGGATGGATTTAAAGCTATCTCGTTTTTTTCGCATGCAGTTGAAGATAAATCATGTATATCACAGGTATTTGAAGCTAAACCATTTGTTTCGCATGGATTCGAATATAAGCCTTCTAAATCGCATTGATGTCAAGCTAAATCATATGTTTCGCATAGATTTGAAGCTAACTCGCTAATTTTGCATGCTGTTGAAGCTTATTCATGTATATCACAAGTATTTGAAGCTAAACCATTTGTTTCGCAAGGATTCGAAGATCAGCCTAATACTTCGCATTGATAAGAAGCTAACTCATGTGTTTCGCATGGATTTGAAGCTAACTCGTTAGTTTTGCATGCTGTTGAAGCTAAATCATGTATATCATAAGTATTTGAAGCTAAACCATTTGTTTCGCAAGGATTCAAAGATCAGCCTTCTACTTCGCATTGATAAGAAGCTAACTCATGTGTTTCGCATGGATTTGAAACTAAATCATGTATATCACAAGTATTTGAGCTAAACCATTTGTTTCGCAAGGATACGAAGATCAGCCTTCTGCTTCGCATTGATAAGAAGCAAAATCATGTGTTTCGCATGGATTTGAAGCTAACTCGTTCGTTTCGCTTGCATTTGAAGCTAAATCATGCACATCACAAGTATTTGAAGCTGAACCACTTGTTTCGCATGGATTTGAAGATAAGCCTTCTACTTCGCATTGATTTTAATCTAAATCATCTGTTTCGGATGGATTTAATGCTATCTCGTTTTTTTCGCATGCAGTTGAAGATAAAACATGTATATCACAGGTATTTGCAGTTAAACCATTTGTTTCGCATGGATTCGAATATAAGCCTTCTAAATCGCATTGATGTCAAGCTAAATCATATGTTTCGCATAGATTTGAAGCTAACTCGCTAATTTTGCATGCTGTTGAAGCTTATTCATGTATATCACAAGTATTTGAAGCTAAACCATTTGTTTCGCAAGGATTCGAAGATCAGCCTTCTACTTCGCATTGATAAGAAGCTAACTCATGTGTTTCGCATGAATTTGAAGCTAACTCGTTAGTTTTGCATGCTGTTGAAACTAAATCATGTATATCACAAGTATTTGAAGCTAAACCATTTGTTTCGCAAGGATACGAAGATCAGCCTTCTACTTCGCAATGATAAGAAGCAAAATCATGTGTTTCGCATGGATTTGAAGCTAACTCGTTCGTTTCGCTTGCATTTGAAGCTAAATCATGCACATCACAAGTATTTGAAGCTGAACCACTTGTTTCGCATGGATTTGTAGATAAGCCTTCTACTTCGCATTGATTTGAAGCTAAATCATGTGTTTCGCTTGGATTTCAAGCTAACTCGTTTGTTTCGCATGCAATTGAAGCTAAATCATGTATGTCACAATTATTTGAAGCTAAACCATTTGATTCGCATGGATTTCAAAATAAGCCTTCTACTTCGCATTGATTTTAATCTAAATCATCTGTTTCGGATGGATTTAAAGCTATCTCGTTTTTTTCGCATGCAGTTGAAGATAAATCATGTATATCACAGGTATTTGAAGCTAAACCATTTGTTTCGCATGGATTCGAATATAAGCCTTCTAAATCGCATTGATGTCAAGCTAAATCATATGTTTCGCATAGATTTGAAGCTAACTCGCTAATTTTGCATGCTGTTGAAGCTTATTCATGTATATCACAAGTATTTGAAGCTAAACCATTTGTTTCGCAAGGATTCGAAGATCAGCCTAATACTTCGCATTGATAAGAAGCTAACTCATGTGTTTCGCATGGATTTGAAGCTAACTCGTTAGTTTTGCATGCTGTTGAAGCTAAATCATGTATATCATAAGTATTTGAAGCTAAACCATTTGTTTCGCAAGGATTCAAAGATCAGCCTTCTACTTCGCATTGATAAGAAGCTAACTCATGTGTTTCGCATGGATTTGAAACTAAATCATGTATATCACAAGTATTTGAGCTAAACCATTTGTTTCGCAAGGATACGAAGATCAGCCTTCTACTTCGCATTGATAAGAAGCAAAATCATGTGTTTCGCATGGATTTGAAGCTAACTCGTTCGTTTCGCTTGCATTTGAAGCTAAATCATGCACATCACAAGTATTTGAAGCTGAACCACTTGTTTCGCATGGATTTGAAGATAAGCCTTCTACTTCGCATTGATTTTAATCTAAATCATCTGTTTCGGATGGATTTAATGCTATCTCGTTTTTTTCGCATGCAGTTGAAGATAAAACATGTATATCACAGGTATTTGCAGTTAAACCATTTGTTTCGCATGGATTCGAATATAAGCCTTCTAAATCGCATTGATGTCAAGCTAAATCATATGTTTCGCATAGATTTGAAGCTAACTCGCTAATTTTGCATGCTGTTGAAGCTTATTCATGTATATCACAAGTATTTGAAGCTAAACCATTTGTTTCGCAAGGATTCGAAGATCAGCCTTCTACTTCGCATTGATAAGAAGCTAACTCATGTGTTTCGCATGAATTTGAAGCTAACTCGTTAGTTTTGCATGCTGTTGAAACTAAATCATGTATATCACAAGTATTTGAAGCTAAACCATTTGTTTCGCAAGGATACGAAGATCAGCCTTCTACTTCGCAATGATAAGAAGCAAAATCATGTGTTTCGCATGGATTTGAAGCTAACTCGTTCGTTTCGCTTGCATTTGAAGCTAAATCATGCACATCACAAGTATTTGAAGCTGAACCACTTGTTTCGCATGGATTTGTAGATAAGCCTTCTACTTCGCATTGATTTGAAGCTAAATCATGTGTTTCGCTTGGATTTCAAGCTAACTCGTTTGTTTCGCATGCAATTGAAGCTAAATCATGTATGTCACAATTATTTGAAGCTAAACCATTTGATTCGCATGGATTTCAAAATAAGCCTTCTACTTCGCATTGATTTTAATCTAAATCATCTGTTTCGGATGGATTTAAAGCTATCTCGTTTTTTTCGCATGCAGTTGAAGATAAATCATGTATATCACAGGTATTTGAAGCTAAACCATTTGTTTCGCAAGGATTCGAAGATCAGCCTAATACTTCGCATTGATAAGAAGCTAACTCATGTGTTTCGCATGGATTTGAAGCTAACTCGTTAGTTTTGCATGCTGTTGAAGCTAAATCATGTATATCATAAGTATTTGAAGCTAAACCATTTGTTTCGCAAGGATTCAAAGATCAGCCTTCTACTTCGCATTGATAAGAAGCTAACTCATGTGTTTCGCATGGATTTGAAACTAAATCATGTATATCACAAGTATTTGAGCTAAACCATTTGTTTCGCAAGGATACGAAGATCAGCCTTCTACTTCGCATTGATAAGAAGCAAAATCATGTGTTTCGCATGGATTTGAAGCTAACTCGTTCGTTTCGCTTGCATTTGAAGCTAAATCATGCACATCACAAGTATTTGAAGCTGAACCACTTGTTTCGCATGGATTTGAAGATAAGCCTTCTACTTCGCATTGATTTTAATCTAAATCATCTGTTTCGGATGGATTTAATGCTATCTCGTTTTTTTCGCATGCAGTTGAAGATAAAACATGTATATCACAGGTATTTGCAGTTAAACCATTTGTTTCGCATGGATTCGAATATAAGCCTTCTAAATCGCATTGATGTCAAGCTAAATCATATGTTTCGCATAGATTTGAAGCTAACTCGCTAATTTTGCATGCTGTTGAAGCTTATTCATGTATATCACAAGTATTTGAAGCTAAACCATTTGTTTCGCAAGGATTCGAAGATCAGCCTTCTACTTCGCATTGATAAGAAGCTAACTCATGTGTTTCGCATGAATTTGAAGCTAACACGTTCGTTTCACATGCAGTTGAAGCTAAATCATGTATGTCACAAGTATTTGAAGCTGAACCATTTGTTTCGCACGAATATCAGGCTAAACAATGTGTTTGGAATGAATTTGAAGCTAAATCATGTGTTTCTCTTGGATATGAAGCTAACTCGTTTGTTTCGCATGCAGTTGAAGCTAAATCATGTATATCACAGGTATTTGAAGCTAAACCAGTTGTTTCGCATGGATTCGAAGATAAGACTTCTAAATCGCATTGATTTCAAGCTAAATCATGTGTTTCGCATGGATTTGAAGCTAACTCGCTAGTTTTGCATGCTGTTGAAGCTTATTCATGTACATCACAAGTATTTGAAGTTAAACCATTTGTTTCGCAAGGATTCGAAGATCAGCCTTCTACTTCGCATTGATAAGAAGCTAAATCATGTGTTTCGCTTGGATTTCAGGCTAACTCGTTCGTTTCGCATGCAGTTGAAGCTAAATCATGTATATCACAAGTATGTGAAGCTAAACCATTTGCTACGCATGGATTTTAAGCTAAGCCTTCTACTTCGCTTTGATTTGATGCTAAATCGGGTGTTTCGCATGGATTTGAAGCTAAGCCTTCAACTTCGTGTTGACTTGATGCTAACTCATGTTTTTCGCTTGGATTTGAAGCTAACTCGTTAGTTTTGCATGCTGTTGAAGCTAAATCATGTATATCATAAGTATTTGAAGCTAAACCATTTGTTTCGCAAGGATTCAAAGATCAGCCTTCTACTTCGCATTGATAAGAAGCTAACTCATGTGTTTCGCATGGATTTGAAACTAAATCATGTATATCACAAGTATTTGAGCTAAACCATTTGTTTCGCAAGGATACGAAGATCAGCCTTCTACTTCGCATTGATAAGAAGCAAAATCATGTGTTTCGCATGGATTTGAAGCTAACTCGTTCGTTTCGCTTGCATTTGAAGCTAAATCATGCACATCACAAGTATTTGAAGCTGAACCACTTGTTTCGCATGGATTTGAAGATAAGCCTTCTACTTCGCATTGATTTTAATCTAAATCATCTGTTTCGGATGGATTTAATGCTATCTCGTTTTTTTCGCATGCAGTTGAAGATAAAACATGTATATCACAGGTATTTGCAGTTAAACCATTTGTTTCGCATGGATTCGAATATAAGCCTTCTAAATCGCATTGATGTCAAGCTAAATCATATGTTTCGCATAGATTTGAAGCTAACTCGCTAATTTTGCATGCTGTTGAAGCTTATTCATGTATATCACAAGTATTTGAAGCTAAACCATTTGTTTCGCAAGGATTCGAAGATCAGCCTTCTACTTCGCATTGATAAGAAGCTAACTCATGTGTTTCGCATGAATTTGAAGCTAACTCGTTAGTTTTGCATGCTGTTGAAACTAAATCATGTATATCACAAGTATTTGAAGCTAAACCATTTGTTTCGCAAGGATACGAAGATCAGCCTTCTACTTCGCAATGATAAGAAGCAAAATCATGTGTTTCGCATGGATTTGAAGCTAACTCGTTCGTTTCGCTTGCATTTGAAGCTAAATCATGCACATCACAAGTATTTGAAGCTGAACCACTTGTTTCGCATGGATTTGTAGATAAGCCTTCTACTTCGCATTGATTTGAAGCTAAATCATGTGTTTCGCTTGGATTTCAAGCTAACTCGTTTGTTTCGCATGCAATTGAAGCTAAATCATGTATGTCACAATTATTTGAAGCTAAACCATTTGATTCGCATGGATTTCAAAATAAGCCTTCTACTTCGCATTGATTTTAATCTAAATCATCTGTTTCGGATGGATTTAAAGCTATCTCGTTTTTTTCGCATGCAGTTGAAGATAAATCATGTATATCACAGGTATTTGAAGCTAAACCATTTGTTTCGCAAGGATTCGAAGATCAGCCTAATACTTCGCATTGATAAGAAGCTAACTCATGTGTTTCGCATGGATTTGAAGCTAACTCGTTAGTTTTGCATGCTGTTGAAGCTAAATCATGTATATCATAAGTATTTGAAGCTAAACCATTTGTTTCGCAAGGATTCAAAGATCAGCCTTCTACTTCGCATTGATAAGAAGCTAACTCATGTGTTTCGCATGGATTTGAAACTAAATCATGTATATCACAAGTATTTGAGCTAAACCATTTGTTTCGCAAGGATACGAAGATCAGCCTTCTACTTCGCATTGATAAGAAGCAAAATCATGTGTTTCGCATGGATTTGAAGCTAACTCGTTCGTTTCGCTTGCATTTGAAGCTAAATCATGCACATCACAAGTATTTGAAGCTGAACCACTTGTTTCGCATGGATTTGAAGATAAGCCTTCTACTTCGCATTGATTTTAATCTAAATCATCTGTTTCGGATGGATTTAATGCTATCTCGTTTTTTTCGCATGCAGTTGAAGATAAAACATGTATATCACAGGTATTTGCAGTTAAACCATTTGTTTCGCATGGATTCGAATATAAGCCTTCTAAATCGCATTGATGTCAAGCTAAATCATATGTTTCGCATAGATTTGAAGCTAACTCGCTAATTTTGCATGCTGTTGAAGCTTATTCATGTATATCACAAGTATTTGAAGCTAAACCATTTGTTTCGCAAGGATTCGAAGATCAGCCTTCTACTTCGCATTGATAAGAAGCTAACTCATGTGTTTCGCATGAATTTGAAGCTAACACGTTCGTTTCACATGCAGTTGAAGCTAAATCATGTATGTCACAAGTATTTGAAGCTGAACCATTTGTTTCGCACGAATATCAGGCTAAACAATGTGTTTGGAATGAATTTGAAGCTAAATCATGTGTTTCTCTTGGATATGAAGCTAACTCGTTTGTTTCGCATGCAGTTGAAGCTAAATCATGTATATCACAGGTATTTGAAGCTAAACCAGTTGTTTCGCATGGATTCGAAGATAAGACTTCTAAATCGCATTGATTTCAAGCTAAATCATGTGTTTCGCATGGATTTGAAGCTAACTCGCTAGTTTTGCATGCTGTTGAAGCTTATTCATGTACATCACAAGTATTTGAAGTTAAACCATTTGTTTCGCAAGGATTCGAAGATCAGCCTTCTACTTCGCATTGATAAGAAGCTAAATCATGTGTTTCGCTTGGATTTCAGGCTAACTCGTTCGTTTCGCATGCAGTTGAAGCTAAATCATGTATATCACAAGTATGTGAAGCTAAACCATTTGCTACGCATGGATTTTAAGCTAAGCCTTCTACTTCGCTTTGATTTGATGCTAAATCGGGTGTTTCGCATGGATTTGAAGCTAAGCCTTCAACTTCGTGTTGACTTGATGCTAACTCATGTTTTTCGCTTGGATTTGAAGCTAACTCGTTTGTTTCGCATGCAGTTGAAGCTAAATCATGTATATCACAAGTATTTGGAGCTGAACCATTTGTTTCGCATGGATTTCAAAATAAGCCTTCTACTTCGCATTGATTTTAATCTAAATCATCTGTTTCGGATGGATTTAAAGCTATCTCGTTTGTTTCGCATGCAGTTGAAGATAAATCATGTATATCACAGGTATTTGAAGCTAAACCAGTTGTTTCGCATGGATTCGAATATAAGCCTTCTAAATCGCATTGATTTCAAGCTAAATCATGTGTTTCGCATGGATTTGAAGCTAACTCGCTAGTTTTGCATGCTGTTGGAGCTTATTCATGTACATCACAAGTATTTGAAGTTAAACCATTTGTTTCGCAAGGATTCGAAGATCAGCCTTCTACTTCGCATTGATAAGAAGCTAAATCATGTGTTTCGCTTGGATTTCAAGCTAACCCGTTTGTTTCGCATGCAACTGAAGCTAAATCATGTATATCACAATTATTTGAAGCTAAACCATTTGATTCGCATGGATTTCAAAATAAGCCTTCTACTTGCATTGATTTTAATCTAAATCATCTGTTTCGGATGGATTTAAAGCTATCTCGTTTGTTTCGCATGCAGTTGAAGATAAATCATGTATATCACAAGTATTTGAAGCTAATCCATTTGTTTCGCGTGGATTCGAATATAAGCCTTCTAAATCGCATTGATGACAAGCTAAATCATATGTTTCGCATAGATTTGAAGCTAACTCGCTAATTTTGCATGCTGTTGAAGCTTATTCATGTATATCACAAGTATTTGAAGCTAATCCATTTGTTTCGCGTGGATTCGAAGATCAGCCTTCTACTTCGCATTGATTTGAAGTTAAATCATATGTTTCGCATGGATTTGAAGCTAATCGTTTGTATCGCATGCAGTTGAAGCTAAATCATGTATATCACAAGTATTTGAAGCTAAACCATTTGATTCGCATGGATTTGATGCTATGCCATCTACTTCGCTTTTATTTGAAACTGAATCATGTGTTTCTTTTGAATTTGAAGCTAACACGTTCGTTTCACATGCAGTTGAAGCTAAATCATGTATGTCACAAGTATTTGAAGCTGAACCATTTGTTTCGCACGAATATCAGGCTAAACCATGTGTTTGGAATGAATTTGAAGCTAAATCATGTGTTTCTCTTGGATATGAAGCTAACTCGTTTGTTTCGCACGCAGTTGAAGCTAAATCATGTTTATCACAAGTTTCTGAATATAAACCATTTGTTTCGCTTGGATTTGAAGCTGTGCCATCTACGTCGAACTGATTTGAAGCTAAATCATGTGTTTCGCATGAATTTGAAGATAACTCGATTGTTCGTCTGCATTTGAAGTTATTTCATTCACTTGAATCTATATCACTTATATTCGCAAGTATTTGAAGCCAAATAATTCGTTTCGCATGGATTTGAAGCTAAGCCTTCTAATTCGCATTGATTTGAAGCTAACTCATGTGTTTCGCATGGATTTGAAACTAAATCATGTATATCACAAGTATTTGAGCTAAACCATTTGTTTCGCAAGGATACGAAGATCAGCCTTCTACTTCGCATTGATAAGAAGCAAAATCATGTGTTTCGCATGGATTTGAAGCTAACTCGTTCGTTCGCTTGCATTTGAAGCTAAATCATGCACATCACAAGTATTTGAAGCTGAACCACTTGTTTCGCATGGATTTGAAGATAAGCCTTCTACTTCGCATTGATTTTAATCTAAATCATCTGTTTCGGATGGATTTAATGCTATCTCGTTTTTTTCGCATGCAGTTGAAGATAAAACATGTATATCACAGGTATTTGCAGTTAAACCATTTGTTTCGCATGGATTCGAATATAAGCCTTCTAAATCGCATTGATGTCAAGCTAAATCATATGTTTCGCATAGATTTGAAGCTAACTCGCTAATTTTGCATGCTGTTGAAGCTTATTCATGTATATCACAAGTATTTGAAGCTAAACCATTTGTTTCGCAAGGATTCGAAGATCAGCCTTCTACTTCGCATTGATAAGAAGCTAACTCATGTGTTTCGCATGAATTTGAAGCTAACTCGTTAGTTTTGCATGCTGTTGAAACTAAATCATGTATATCACAAGTATTTGAAGCTAAACCATTTGTTTCGCAAGGATACGAAGATCAGCCTTCTACTTCGCATTGATAAGAAGCAAAATCATGTGTTTCGCATGGATTTGAAGCTAACTCGTTCGTTTCGCTTGCATTTGAAGCTAAATCATGCACATCACAAGTATTTGAAGCTGAACCACTTGTTTCGCATGGATTTGTAGATAAGCCTTCTACTTCGCATTGATTTGAAGCTAAATCATGTGTTTCGCTTGGATTTCAAGCTAACTCGTTTGTTTCGCATGCAATTGAAGCTAAATCATGTATGTTACAATTATTTGAAGCTAAACCATTTGATTCGCATGGATTTCAAAATAAGCCTTCTACTTCGCATTGATTTTAATCTAAATCATCTGTTTCGGATGGATTTAAAGCTATCTCGTTTTTTTCGCATGCAGTTGAAGATAAATCATGTATATCACAGGTATTTGAAGCTAAACCATTTGTTTCGCATGGATTCGAATATAAGCCTTCTAAATCGCATTGATGTCAAGCTAAATCATATGTTTCGCATAGATTTGAAGCTAACTCGCTAATTTTGCATGCTGTTGAAGCTTATTCATGTATATCACAAGTATTTGAAGCTAAACCATTTGTTTCGCAAGGATTCGAAGATCAGCCTAATACTTCGCATTGATAAGAAGCTAACTCATGTGTTTCGCATGGATTTGAAGCTAACTCGTTAGTTTTGCATGCTGTTGAAGCTAAATCATGTATATCATAAGTATTTGAAGCTAAACCATTTGTTTCGCAAGGATTCAAAGATCAGCCTTCTACTTCGCATTGATAAGAAGCTAACTCATGTGTTTCGCATGGATTTGAAACTAAATCATGTATATCACAAGTATTTGAGCTAAACCATTTGTTTCGCAAGGATACGAAGATCAGCCTTCTACTTCGCATTGATAAGAAGCAAAATCATGTGTTTCGCATGGATTTGAAGCTAACTCGTTCGTTTCGCTTGCATTTGAAGCTAAATCATGCACATCACAAGTATTTGAAGCTGAACCACTTGTTTCGCATGGATTTGTAGATAAGCCTTCTACTTCGCATTGATTTGAAGCTAAATCATGTGTTTCGCTTGGATTTCAAGCTAACTCGTTTGTTTCGCATGCAATTGAAGCTAAATCATGTATGTTACAATTATTTGAAGCTAAACCATTTGATTCGCATGGATTTCAAAATAAGCCTTCTACTTCGCATTGATTTTAATCTAAATCATCTGTTTCGGATGGATTTAAAGCTATCTCGTTTTTTTCGCATGCAGTTGAAGATAAATCATGTATATCACAGGTATTTGAAGCTAAACCATTTGTTTCGCATGGATTCGAATATAAGCCTTCTAAATCGCATTGATGTCAAGCTAAATCATATGTTTCGCATAGATTTGAAGCTAACTCGCTAATTTTGCATGCTGTTGAAGCTTATTCATGTATATCACAAGTATTTGAAGCTAAACCATTTGTTTCGCAAGGATTCGAAGATCAGCCTAATACTTCGCATTGATAAGAAGCTAACTCATGTGTTTCGCATGGATTTGAAGCTAACTCGTTAGTTTTGCATGCTGTTGAAGCTAAATCATGTATATCATAAGTATTTGAAGCTAAACCATTTGTTTCGCAAGGATTCAAAGATCAGCCTTCTACTTCGCATTGATAAGAAGCTAACTCATGTGTTTCGCATGGATTTGAAACTAAAACATGTATATCACAAGTATTTGAGCTAAACCATTTGTTTCGCAAGGATACGAAGATCAGCCTTCTACTTCGCATTGATAAGAAGCAAAATCATGTGTTTCGCATGGATTTGAAGCTAACTCGTTCGTTTCGCTTGCATTTGAAGCTAAATCATGCACATCACAAGTATTTGAAGCTGAACCACTTGTTTCGCATGGATTTGAAGATAAGCCTTCTACTTCGCATTGATTTTAATCTAAATCATCTGTTTCGGATGGATTTAATGCTATCTCGTTTTTTTCGCATGCAGTTGAAGATAAAACATGTACATCACAGGTATTTGCAGTTAAACCATTTGTTTCGCATGGATTCGAATATAAGCCTTCTAAATCGCATTGATGTCAAGCTAAATCATATGTTTCGCATAGATTTGAAGCTAACTCGCTAATTTTGCATGCTGTTGAAGCTTATTCATGTATATCACAAGTATTTGAAGCTAAACCATTTGTTTTGCAAGGATTCGAAGATCAGCCTTCTACTTCGCATTGATAAGAAGCTAACTCATGTGTTTCGCATGAATTTGAAGCTAACTCGTTAGTTTTGCATGCTGTTGAAACTAAATCATGTATATCACAAGTATTTGAAGCTAAACCATTTGTTTCGCAAGGATACGAAGATCAGCCTTCTACTTCGCAATGATAAGAAGCAAAATCATGTGTTTCGCATGGATTTGAAGCTAACTCGTTCGTTTCGCTTGCATTTGAAGCTAAATCATGCACATCACAAGTATTTGAAGCTGAACCACTTGTTTCGCATGGATTTGTAGATAAGCCTTCTACTTCGCATTGATTTGAAGCTAAATCATGTGTTTCGCTTGGATTTCAAGCTAACTCGTTTGTTTCGCATGCAATTGAAGCTAAATCATGTATGTCACAATTATTTGAAGCTAAACCATTTGATTCGCATGGATTTCAAAATAAGCCTTCTACTTCGCATTGATTTTAATCTAAATCATCTGTTTCGGATGGATTTAAAGCTATCTCGTTTTTTTCGCATGCAGTTGAAGATAAATCATGTATATCACAGGTATTTGAAGCTAAACCATTTGTTTCGCATGGATTCGAATATAAGCCTTCTAAATCGCATTGATGTCAAGCTAAATCATATGTTTCGCATAGATTTGAAGCTAACTCGCTAATTTTGCATGCTGTTGAAGCTTATTCATGTATATCACAAGTATTTGAAGCTAAACCATTTGTTTCGCAAGGATTCGAAGATCAGCCTTCTACTTCGCATTGATAAGAAGCTAACTCATGTGTTTCGCATGGATTTGAAGCTAACTCGTTAGTTTTGCATGCTGTTGAAGCTAAATCATGTATATCACAAGTATTTGAATCTAAACCATTTGTTTCGCAAGGTTACGAAGATCAGCCTTCTAGTTCGCATTGATAAGAAGCAAAATCATGTGTTTCGCATGGATTTGAAGCTAACTCGTTCGTTTCGCTTGCATTTGAAGCTAAATCATGCACATCACAAGTATTTGAAGCTGAACCACTTGTTTCGCATGGATTTGAAGATAAGCCTTCTACTTCGCATTGATTTGAAGCTAAATCATGTGTTTCGCTTGGATTTCAAGCTAACTCGTTTGTTTCGCATGCAATTGAAGCTAAATCATGTATATCACAATTATTTGAAGCTAAACCATTTGATTCGCATGGATTTCAAAATAAGCCTTCTACTTCGCATTGATTTTAATCTAAATCATCTCTTTCGGATGGATTTAAAGCTATCTCGTTTTTTTCGCATGCAGTTGAAGATAAATCATGTATATCACAGGTATTTGAAGTTAAACCATTTGTTTCGCATGGATTCGAATATAAGCCTTCTAAATCGCATTGATGTCAAGCTAAATCATATGTTTCGCATAGATTTGAAGCTAACTCGCTAATTTTGCATGCTGTTGAAGCTTATTCATGTATATCACAAGTATTTGAAGCTAAACCATTTGTTTCGCAAGGATTCGAAGATCAGCCTAATACTTCGCATTGATAAGAAGCTAACTCATGTGTTTCGCATGGATTTGAAGCTAACTCGTTAGTTTTGCATGCTGTTGAAGCTAAATCATGTATATCACAAGTATTTGAAGCTAAACCATTTGTTTCGCAAGGATTCGAAGATCAGCCTTCTACTTCGCATTGATAAGAAGCTAACTCATGTGTTTCGCATGGATTTGAAACTAAATCATGTATATCACAAGTATTTGAGCTAAACCATTTGTTTCGCAAGGATACGAAGATCAGCCTTCTACTTCGCATTGATAAGAAGCAAAATCATGTGTTTCGCATGGATTTGAAGCTAACTCGTTCGTTTCGCTTGCATTTGAAGCTAAATCATGCACATCACAAGTATTTGAAGCTGAACCACTTGTTTCGCATGGATTTGAAGATAAGCCTTCTACTTCGCATTGATTTTAATCTAAATCATCTGTTTCGGATGGATTTAATGCTATCTCGTTTTTTTCGCATGCAGTTGAAGATAAAACATGTATATCACAGGTATTTGCAGTTAAACCATTTGTTTCGCATGGATTCGAATATAAGCCTTCTAAATCGCATTGATGTCAAGCTAAATCATATGTTTCGCATAGATTTGAAGCTAACTCGCTAATTTTGCATGCTGTTGAAGCTTATTCATGTATATCACAAGTATTTGAAGCTAAACCATTTGTTTCGCAAGGATTCGAAGATCAGCCTTCTACTTCGCATTGATAAGAAGCTAACTCATGTGTTTCGCATGAATTTGAAGCTAACTCGTTAGTTTTGCATGCTGTTGAAACTAAATCATGTATATCACAAGTATTTGAAGCTAAACCATTTGTTTCGCAAGGATACGAAGATCAGCCTTCTACTTCGCATTGATAAGAAGCAAAATCATGTGTTTCGCATGGATTTGAAGCTAACTCGTTCGTTTCGCTTGCATTTGAAGCTAAATCATGCACATCACAAGTATTTGAAGCTGAACCACTTGTTTCGCATGGATTTGTAGATAAGCCTTCTACTTCGCATTGATTTGAAGCTAAATCATGTGTTTCGCTTGGATTTCAAGCTAACTCGTTTGTTTCGCATGCAATTGAAGCTAAATCATGTATGTTACAATTATTTGAAGCTAAACCATTTGATTCGCATGGATTTCAAAATAAGCCTTCTACTTCGCATTGATTTTAATCTAAATCATCTGTTTCGGATGGATTTAAAGCTATCTCGTTTTTTTCGCATGCAGTTGAAGATAAATCATGTATATCACAGGTATTTGAAGCTAAACCATTTGTTTCGCATGGATTCGAATATAAGCCTTCTAAATCGCATTGATGTCAAGCTAAATCATATGTTTCGCATAGATTTGAAGCTAACTCGCTAATTTTGCATGCTGTTGAAGCTTATTCATGTATATCACAAGTATTTGAAGCTAAACCATTTGTTTCGCAAGGATTCGAAGATCAGCCTAATACTTCGCATTGATAAGAAGCTAACTCATGTGTTTCGCATGGATTTGAAGCTAACTCGTTAGTTTTGCATGCTGTTGAAGCTAAATCATGTATATCATAAGTATTTGAAGCTAAACCATTTGTTTCGCAAGGATTCAAAGATCAGCCTTCTACTTCGCATTGATAAGAAGCTAACTCATGTGTTTCGCATGGATTTGAAACTAAATCATGTATATCACAAGTATTTGAGCTAAACCATTTGTTTCGCAAGGATACGAAGATCAGCCTTCTACTTCGCATTGATAAGAAGCAAAATCATGTGTTTCGCATGGATTTGAAGCTAACTCGTTCGTTTCGCTTGCATTTGAAGCTAAATCATGCACATCACAAGTATTTGAAGCTGAACCACTTGTTTCGCATGGATTTGAAGATAAGCCTTCTACTTCGCATTGATTTTAATCTAAATCATCTGTTTCGGATGGATTTAATGCTATCTCGTTTTTTTCGCATGCAGTTGAAGATAAAACATGTATATCACAGGTATTTGCAGTTAAACCATTTGTTTCGCATGGATTCGAATATAAGCCTTCTAAATCGCATTGATGTCAAGCTAAATCATATGTTTCGCATAGATTTGAAGCTAACTCGCTAATTTTGCATGCTGTTGAAGCTTATTCATGTATATCACAAGTATTTGAAGCTAAACCATTTGTTTCGCAAGGATTCGAAGATCAGCCTTCTACTTCGCATTGATAAGAAGCTAACTCATGTGTTTCGCATGAATTTGAAGCTAACTCGTTAGTTTTGCATGCTGTTGAAACTAAATCATGTATATCACAAGTATTTGAAGCTAAACCATTTGTTTCGCAAGGATACGAAGATCAGCCTTCTACTTCGCAATGATAAGAAGCAAAATCATGTGTTTCGCATGGATTTGAAGCTAACTCGTTCGTTTCGCTTGCATTTGAAGCTAAATCATGCACATCACAAGTATTTGAAGCTGAACCACTTGTTTCGCATGGATTTGTAGATAAGCCTTCTACTTCGCATTGATTTGAAGCTAAATCATGTGTTTCGCTTGGATTTCAAGCTAACTCGTTTGTTTCGCATGCAATTGAAGCTAAATCATGTATGTCACAATTATTTGAAGCTAAACCATTTGATTCGCATGGATTTCAAAATAAGCCTTCTACTTCGCATTGATTTTAATCTAAATCATCTGTTTCGGATGGATTTAAAGCTATCTCGTTTTTTTCGCATGCAGTTGAAGATAAATCATGTATATCACAGGTATTTGAAGCTAAACCATTTGTTTCGCATGGATTCGAATATAAGCCTTCTAAATCGCATTGATGTCAAGCTAAATCATATGTTTCGCATAGATTTGAAGCTAACTCGCTAATTTTGCATGCTGTTGAAGCTTATTCATGTATATCACAAGTATTTGAAGCTAAACCATTTGTTTCGCAAGGATTCGAAGATCAGCCTTCTACTTCGCATTGATAAGAAGCTAACTCATGTGTTTCGCATGGATTTGAAGCTAACTCGTTAGTTTTGCATGCTGTTGAAGCTAAATCATGTATATCACAAGTATTTGAATCTAAACCATTTGTTTCGCAAGGTTACGAAGATCAGCCTTCTAGTTCGCATTGATAAGAAGCAAAATCATGTGTTTCGCATGGATTTGAAGCTAACTCGTTCGTTTCGCTTGCATTTGAAGCTAAATCATGCACATCACAAGTATTTGAAGCTGAACCACTTGTTTCGCATGGATTTGAAGATAAGCCTTCTACTTCGCATTGATTTGAAGCTAAATCATGTGTTTCGAATGGATTTGAAGCTAACCGTTTGTTTCGCATGCAATTGAAGCTACATCATGTATATCACAATTATTTGAAGCTAAACCATTTGATTCGCATGGATTTCAAAATAAGCCTTCTACTTCCCATTGATTTTAAACTAAATCATCTGTTTCGGATGGATTTAAAGCTATCTCGTTTGTTTCGCATGCAGTTGAAGATAAATCATGTATATCACAAGTATTTGAAGCTATTCCATTTGTTTCACGTGGATTCGAAGATCAGCCTTCTACTTCGCATTGATTTGAAGTTAAATCATATGTTTCGCATGGATTTGAAGCTAATCGTTTGTATCGCATGCAGTTGAAGCTAAATCATGTATATCACAAGTATTTGAAGCTAAACCATTTGATTCGCATGGATTTGATGCTATGCCATCTACTTCGCTTTTATTTGAAACTGAATCATGTGTTTCTCTTGAATTTGAAGCTAACACGTTCGTTTCACATGCAGTTGAAGCTAAATCATGTATGTCACAAGTATTTGAAGCTGAACCATTTGTTTCGCACGAATATCAGGCTAAACCATGTGTTTGGAATGAATTTGAAGCTAAATCATGTGTTTCTCTTGGATATGAAGCTAACTCGTTTGTTTCGCATGCAGTTGAAGCTAAATCATGTATATCACAGGTATTTGAAGCTAAACCAGTTGTTTCGCATGGATTCGAAGATAAGACTTCTAAATCGCATTGATTTCAAGCTAAATCATGTGTTTCGCATGGATTTGAAGCTAACTCGCTAGTTTTGCATGCTGTTGAAGCTTATTCATGTACATCACAAGTATTTGAAGTTAAACCATTTGTTTCGCAAGGATTCGAAGATCAGCCTTCTACTTCGCATTGATAAGAAGCAAAATCATGTGTTTCGCATGGATTTGAAGCTAACTCGTTCGTTTCGCTTGCATTTGAAGCTAAATCATGCACATCACAAGTATTTGAAGCTGAACCACTTGTTTCGCATGGATTTGAAGATAAGCCTTCTACTTCGCATTGATTTTAATCTAAATCATCTGTTTCGGATGGATTTAATGCTATCTCGTTTTTTTCGCATGCAGTTGAAGATAAAACATGTATATCACAGGTATTTGCAGTTAAACCATTTGTTTCGCATGGATTCGAATATAAGCCTTCTAAATCGCATTGATGTCAAGCTAAATCATATGTTTCGCATAGATTTGAAGCTAACTCGCTAATTTTGCATGCTGTTGAAGCTTATTCATGTATATCACAAGTATTTGAAGCTAAACCATTTGTTTCGCAAGGATTCGAAGATCAGCCTTCTACTTCGCATTGATAAGAAGCTAACTCATGTGTTTCGCATGAATTTGAAGCTAACTCGTTCGTTTCGCTTGCATTTGAAGCTAAATCATGCACATCACAAGTATTTGAAGCTGAACCACTTGTTTCGCATGGATTTGTAGATAAGCCTTCTACTTCGCATTGATTTGAAGCTAAATCATGTGTTTCGCTTGGATTTCAAGCTAACTCGTTTGTTTCGCATGCAATTGAAGCTAAATCATGTATGTTACAATTATTTGAAGCTAAACCATTTGATTCGCATGGATTTCAAAATAAGCCTTCTACTTCGCATTGATTTTAATCTAAATCATCTGTTTCGGATGGATTTAAAGCTATCTCGTTTTTTTCGCATGCAGTTGAAGATAAATCATGTATATCACAGGTATTTGAAGCTAAACCATTTGTTTCGCATGGATTCGAATATAAGCCTTCTAAATCGCATTGATGTCAAGCTAAATCATATGTTTCGCATAGATTTGAAGCTAACTCGCTAATTTTGCATGCTGTTGAAGCTTATTCATGTATATCACAAGTATTTGAAGCTAAACCATTTGTTTCGCAAGGATTCGAAGATCAGCCTAATACTTCGCATTGATAAGAAGCTAACTCATGTGTTTCGCATGGATTTGAAGCTAACTCGTTAGTTTTGCATGCTGTTGAAGCTAAGTCATGTATATCATAAGTATTTGAAGCTAAACCATTTGTTTCGCAAGGATTCAAAGATCAGCCTTCTACTTCGCATTGATAAGAAGCTAACTCATGTGTTTCGCATGGATTTGAAACTAAATCATGTATATCACAAGTATTTGAGCTAAACCATTTGTTTCGCAAGGATACGAAGATCAGCCTTCTACTTCGCATTGATAAGAAGCAAAATCATGTGTTTCGCATGGATTTGAAGCTAACTCGTTCGTTTCGCTTGCATTTGAAGCTAAATCATGCACATCACAAGTATTTGAAGCTGAACCACTTGTTTCGCATGGATTTGAAGATAAGCCTTCTACTTCGCATTGATTTTAATCTAAATCATCTGTTTCGGATGGATTTAATGCTATCTCGTTTTTTTCGCATGCAGTTGAAGATAAAACATGTATATCACAGGTATTTGCAGTTAAACCATTTGTTTCGCATGGATTCGAATATAAGCCTTCTAAATCGCATTGATGTCAAGCTAAATCATATGTTTCGCATAGATTTGAAGCTAACTCGCTAATTTTGCATGCTGTTGAAGCTTATTCATGTATATCACAAGTATTTGAAGCTAAACCATTTGTTTCGCAAGGATTCGAAGATCAGCCTTCTACTTCGCATTGATAAGAAGCTAACTCATGTGTTTCGCATGAATTTGAAGCTAACTCGTTAGTTTTGCATGCTGTTGAAACTAAATCATGTATATCACAAGTATTTGAAGCTAAACCATTTGTTTCGCAAGGATACGAAGATCAGCCTTCTACTTCGCAATGATAAGAAGCAAAATCATGTGTTTCGCATGGATTTGAAGCTAACTCGTTCGTTTCGCTTGCATTTGAAGCTAAATCATGCACATCACAAGTATTTGAAGCTGAACCACTTGTTTCGCATGGATTTGTAGATAAGCCTTCTACTTCGCATTGATTTGAAGCTAAATCATGTGTTTCGCTTGGATTTCAAGCTAACTCGTTTGTTTCGCATGCAATTGAAGCTAAATCATGTATGTCACAATTATTTGAAGCTAAACCATTTGATTCGCATGGATTTCAAAATAAGCCTTCTACTTCGCATTGATTTTAATCTAAATCATCTGTTTCGGATGGATTTAAAGCTATCTCGTTTTTTTCGCATGCAGTTGAAGATAAATCATGTATATCACAGGTATTTGAAGCTAAACCATTTGTTTCGCATGGATTCGAATATAAGCCTTCTAAATCGCATTGATGTCAAGCTAAATCATATGTTTCGCATAGATTTGAAGCTAACTCGCTAATTTTGCATGCTGTTGAAGCTAAATCATGTATATCACAAGTATTTGAATCTAAACCATTTGTTTCGCAAGGTTACGAAGATCAGCCTTCTAGTTCGCATTGATAAGAAGCAAAATCATGTGTTTCGCATGGATTTGAAGCTAACTCGTTCGTTTCGCTTGCATTTGAAGCTAAATCATGCACATCACAAGTATTTGAAGCTGAACCACTTGTTTCGCATGGATTTGAAGATAAGCCTTCTACTTCGCATTGATTTGAAGCTAAATCATGTGTTTCGAATGGATTTGAAGCTAACCGTTTGTTTCGCATGCAATTGAAGCTACATCATGTATATCACAATTATTTGAAGCTAAACCATTTGATTCGCATGGATTTCAAAATAAGCCTTCTACTTCCCATTGATTTTAAACTAAATCATCTGTTTCGGATGGATTTAAAGCTATCTCGTTTGTTTCGCATGCAGTTGAAGATAAATCATGTATATCACAAGTATTTGAAGCTATTCCATTTGTTTCACGTGGATTCGAAGATCAGCCTTCTACTTCGCATTGATTTGAAGTTAAATCATATGTTTCGCATGGATTTGAAGCTAATCGTTTGTATCGCATGCAGTTGAAGCTAAATCATGTATATCACAAGTATTTGAAGCTAAACCATTTGATTCGCATGGATTTGATGCTATGCCATCTACTTCGCTTTTATTTGAAACTGAATCATGTGTTTCTCTTGAATTTGAAGCTAACACGTTCGTTTCACATGCAGTTGAAGCTAAATCATGTATGTCACACGTATTTGAAGCTGAACCATTTGTTTCGCACGAATATCAGGCTAAACCATGTGTTTGGAATGAATTTGAAGCTAAATCATGTGTTTCTCTTGGATATGAAGCTAACTCGTTTGTTTCGCATGCAGTTGAAGCTAAATCATGTATATCACAGGTATTTGAAGCTAAACCAGTTGTTTCGCATGGATTCGAAGATAAGACTTCTAAATCGCATTGATTTCAAGCTAAATCATGTGTTTCGCATGGATTTGAAGCTAACTCGCTAGTTTTGCATGCTGTTGAAGCTTATTCATGTACATCACAAGTATTTGAAGTTAAACCATTTGTTTCGCAAGGATTCGAAGATCAGCCTTCTACTTCGCATTGATAAGAAGCTAAATCATGTGTTTCGCTTGGATTTCAAGCTAACTCGTTCGTTTCGCATGCAGTTGAAGCTAAATCATGTATATCACAAGTATGTGAAGCTAAACCATTTGCTACGCATGGATTTTAAGCTAAGCCTTCTACTTCGCTTTGATTTGATGCTAAATCGGGTGTTTCGCATGGATTTGAAGCTAAGCCTTCAACTTCGTGTTGACTTGATGCTAACTCATGTTTTTCGCTTGGATTTGAAGCTAACTCGTTTGTTTCGCATGCAGTTGAAGCTAAATCATGTATATCACAAGTATTTGGAGCTGAACCATTTGTTTCGCATGGATTTCAAAATAAGCCTTCTACTTCGCATTGGTTTTAATCTAAATCATCTGTTTCGGATGGATTTAAAGCTATCTCGTTTGTTCCGCATGCAGTTGAAGATAAATCATGTATATCACAGGTATTTGAAGCTAAACCAGTTGTTTCGCATGGATTCGAAGATAAGCCTTCTAAATCGCATTGATTTCAAGCTAAATCATGTGTTTCGCATGGATTTGAAGCTAACTCGCTAGTTTTGCATGCTGTTGGAGCTTATTCATGTACATCACAAGTATTTGAAGTTAAACCATTTGTTTCGCAAGGATTCGAAGATCAGCCTTCTACTTCGCATTGATAAGAAGCTAAATCATGTGTTTCGCTTGGATTTCAAGCTAACCCGTTTGTTTCGCATGCAACTGAAGCTAAATCATGTATATCACAATTATTTGAAGCTAAACCATTTGATTCGCATGGATTTCAAAATAAGCCTTCTACTTCGCATTGATTTTAATCTAAATCATCTGTTTCGCATGGATTAAAAGCTATCTCGTTTGTTTCTCATGCAGTTGAAGATAAATCATGTATATCACAGGTATTTGAAGCTAAACCAGTTGTTTCGCATGGATTCGAAGATAAGCCTTCTAAATCGCATTGATTTCAAGCTAAATCATGTGTTTCGCATGGATTTGAAGCTAACTCGCTAGTTTTGCATGCTGTTGAAGCTTATTCATGTACATCACAAGTATTTGAAGCTAAACCATTTGTTTCGCAAGGATTCGAAGATCAGCCTTCTACTTCGCATTGATAAGAAGCAAAATCATGTGTTTCGCATGGATTTGAAGCTAACTCGTTTGTTTCGCATGCAGTTGAAGCTAAATCATGTATATCACAAGTATTTGGAGCTGAACCATTTGTTTCGCATGGATTTCAAAATAAGCCTTCTACTTCGCATTGATTTTAATCTAAATCATCTGTTTCGGATGGATTTAAAGCTATCTCGTTTTTTTCGCATGCAGTTGAAGATAAATCATGTATATCACAGATATTTGAAGCTAAACCAGTTGTTTCGCATGGATTCGAAGATAAGCCTTCTAAATCGCATTGATTTCAAGCTAAATCATGTGTTTCGCATGGATTTGAAGCGAACTCGCTAGTTTTGCATGCTGTTGAAGCTTATTCATGTACATCACAAGTATTTGAAGTTAAACCATTTGTTTCGCAAGCATTCGAAGATCAGCCTTCTACTTCGCATTGATAAGAAGCTAAATCATGTGTTTCGCTTGGATTTCAAGCTAACCCGTTTGTTTCGCATGCAACTGAAGCTAAATCATGTATATCACAATTATTTGAAGCTAAACCATTTGATTCGCATGGATTTCAAAATAAGCCTTCTACTTGCATTGATTTTAATCTAAATCATCTGTTTCGGATGGATTTAAATCTATCTCGTTTTTTTCGCATGCAGTTGAAGATAAATCATGTATATCACAGGTATTTGAAGCTAAACCATTTGTTTCGCATGGATTCGAATATAAGCCTTTTAAATCGCATTGATGTCAAGCTAAATCATATGTTTCGCATAGATTTGAAGCTAACTCGCTAATTTTGCTTGCTGTTGAAGCTTATTCATGTATATCACAAGTATTTGAAGCTAAACCATTTGTTTCGCAAGGATTCGAAGATCAGCCTTCTACTTCGCATTGATAAGAAGCAAAATCATGTGTTTCGCATGGATTTGAAGCTAACTCGTTAGTTTTGCATGCTGTTGAAGCTAAAACATGTATATCACAAGTATTTGCAGCTAAACCATTTGATTCGCATGGATTTGATGCAATACCATCTACTTCGCTTTTTTTTGAAACTAAATCATGTGTTTCTCTTGAATTTGAAGCTAACTAGTTTGTTTCGTAATGCAGTTGAAGCTAAATCATGTATATCACAATTATTTGAAGCTAAACCATTTGATTCGCATGGATTTCAAAATAAGCCTTCTACTTTGCATTGATTTTAATCTAAATCATCTGTTTCGGATGGATTTAAAACTATCTCGATTGTTTCGCATGCAGTTGAAGATAAATCATGTATATCACAGGTATTTGAAGCTAAACCAGTTGTTTCGCAGGGATTCGAAGATCAGCCTTCTACTTCGCATTGATAAGAAGCTAACTCATGTGTTTCGCATGGATTTGAAGCTAACTCGTTAGTTTTGCATGCTGTTGAAGCTAAATCATGTATATCACAAGTATTTGAAGCTAAACCATTTGTTTTGCAAGGTTACGAAGATCAGCCTTCTACTTCGCATTGATAAGAAGCAAAATCATGTGTTTCGCATGCATTTGAAGCTAATCGTTTGTATCGCATGGAGTTGAAGCTAAATCATGTATATCACAAGTATTTGCAGCTAAACCATTTGATTCGCATGGATTTGATGCAATACCATCTACTTCGCTTTTATTTGAAACTAAATCATGTGTTTCTCTTGAATTTGAAGCTAACTAGTTTGTTTCGTAATGCAGTTGAAGCTAAATCATGTATATCACAATTATTTGAAGCTAAACCATTTGATTCGCATGGATTTCAAAATAAGCCTTCTACTTCGCATTGATTTTAATCTAAATCATCTGTTTCGGATGGATTTAAAACTATCTCGATTGTTTCGCATGCAGTTGAAGATAAATCATGTATATCACAGGTATTTGAAGCTAAACCAGTTGTTTCGCAGGGATTCGAAGATCAGCCTTCTACTTCGCATTGATAAGAAGCTAACTCATGTGTTTCGCATGGATTTGAAGCTAACTCGTTAGTTTTGCATGCTGTTGAAGCTAAATCATGTATATCACAAGTATTTGAAGCTAAACCATTTGTTTTGCAAGGTTACGAAGATCAGCCTTCTACTTCGCATTGATAAGAAGCAAAATCATGTGTTTCGCATGGATTTGAAGCTAACTCGTTCGTTTCGCTTGCATTTGAAGCTAAATCATGCACATCACAAGTATTTGAAGCTGAACCACTTGTTTCGCATGGATTTCAAAATAAGCCTTCTACTTCGCATTGATTTTAATCTAAATAATCTGTTTCGGATGGATTTAAAGCTATCTCATTTTTTTCGCATGCAGTTGAAGATAAATCGTGTATATCACAGGTATTTGAAGCTAAACCATTTGTTTCGCATGGATTCGAATATAAGCCTTCTAAATCGCATTGATGTCAAGCTAAATCATATGTTTCGCATAGATTTGTAGCTAACTCGCTAATTTTGCATGCCGTTGAAGCTTATTCATGTATATCACAAGTATTTGAAGCTAAACCATTTGATTCGCATGGATTTCAAAATAAGCCTTCTACTTCGCATTGATTTTAATCTAAATCATCTGTTTCGGATGGATTTAAAGCTATCTCGTTTTTTTCGCATGCAGTTGAAGATAAATCATGTATATCACAGGTATTTGAAGCTAAACCATTTGTTTCGCATGGATTCGAATATAAGCCTTCTAAATCGCATTGATGTCAAGCTAAATCATATGTTTCGCATAGATTTGAAGCTAACTCGCTAATTTTGCATGCTGTTGAAGCTTATTCATGTATATCACAAGTATTTGAAGCTAAACCATTTGTTTCGCAAGTATTCGAAGATCAGCCTTCTACTTCGCATTGATAAGAAGCTAACTCATGTGTTTCGCATGGATTTGAAGCTAACTCGTTAGTTTTGCATGCTGTTGAAGCTAAATCATGTATATCACAAGTATTTGAAGCTAAACCATTTGTTTCGCAAGGATACGAAGAGCAGCCTTCTACTTCGCATTGATAAGAAGCAAAATCATGCGTTTCGCATGGATTTGAAGCTAACTCGTTCGTTTCGCTTGCATTTGAAGCTAAATCATGAACATCACATGTATTTGAAGCTGAACCACTTGTTTCGCATGGATTTGAAGATAAGCCTTCTACTTCGCATTGATTTGAAGCTAAATCATGTGTTTCGAATGGATTTGAAGCTAACTCGTTTGTTTCGCAAGCAATTGAAGCTAAATCATGTATATCACAATTATTTGAAGCTAAACCATTTGATTCGCATGGATTTCAAAATAAGCCTTCTACTTCGCATTGATTTTAATCTAAATCATCTGTTTCGGATGGATTTAAAGCTATCTCGTTTGTTTCGCATGCAGTTTAAGATAAATCATGTATATCACAAGTATTTGAAGCTAATCCATTTGTTTCGCGTGGATTCGAAGATCAGCCTTCTACTTCGCATTGATTTGAAGTTAAATCATATGTTTCGCATGGATTTGAAGCTAATCGTTTGTATCGCATGCAGTTGAAGCTAAATCATGTATATCACAAGTATTTGAAGCTAAACCATTTGATTCGCAGGGATTTGATGCTATGCCATCTACTTCGCTTTTATTTGAAACTGAATCATGTGTTTCTCTTGAATTTGAAGCTAACACGTTCGTTTCACATGCAGTTGAAGCTAAATCATGTATGTCACAAGTATTTGAAGCTGAACCATTTGTTTCGCACGAATATCAGGCTAAACCATGTGTTTGGAATGAATTTGAAGCTAAATCATGTGTTTCGCATAGATTTGAAGCTAACTCATTTGTTACGCATGCAGTTGAAGCTGAATCATGTATATCCCAAGTATTTGAAGCTCAACCATTTGATTCGCATGGATTTGAAGATAAGCCTTCTACTTCGCATTGATTTTAATCTAAATCATGTGTTTCGCATGCATTTGAAGCTAATCGTTTGTATCGCATGGAGTTGAAGCTAAATCATGTATATCACAAGTATTCGCAGCTAAACCATTTGATTCGCATGGATTTGATGCAATGCCATCTACTTCGCTTTTATTTGAAACTGAATCATGTGTTTCTCTTGAATTTGAAGCTAACTAGTTTGTTTCGTAATGCAGTTGAAGCTAAATCATGTATATCACAATTATTTGAAGCTAAACCATTTGATTCGCATGGATTTCAAAATAAGCCTTCTACTTCGCATTGATTTTAATCTAAATCATCTGTTTCGCATGGATTTAAAGCTATCTCGTTTGTTTCGCATGCAGTTGAAGATAAATCATGTATATCACAAGTATTTGAAGCTAATCCATTTGTTTCGCGTGGATTCGAAGATCAGCCTTCTACTTCGCATTGATTTGAAGTTAAATCATATGTTTCGCATGGATTTGAAGCTAATCGTTTGTATCGCATGCAGTTGAAGCTAAATCATGTATATCACAAGTATTTGAAGCTAAACCATTTGATTCGCATGGATTTGATGCTATGCCATCTACTTCGCTTTTATTTGAAACTGAATCATGTGTTTCTCTTGAATTTGAAGCTAACACGTTCGTTTCACATGCAGTTGAAGCTAAATCATGTATGTCACAAGTATTTGAAGCTGAACCATTTGATTCGCATGGATTTCAAAATAAACCTTCTACTTCGCATTGATTTTAATCTAAATCACCTGTTTCGCATGGATTTAAAGCTATCTCGTTTGTTTCGCATGCAGTTGAAGATAAATCATGTATATCACAGGTATTTGAAGCTAAACCAGTTGTTTCGCATGGATTCGAAGATAAGCCTTCTAAATCGCATTGATTTCAAGCTAAATCATGTGTTTCGCATGGATTTGAAGCTAACTCGCTAGTTTTGCATGCTGTTGAAGCTTATTCATGTACATCACAAGTATTTGAAGCTAAACCATTTGTTTCGCAAGGATTCGAAGATCAGCCTTCTACTTCGCATTGATAAGAAGCTAAATCATGTGTTTCGCTTGGATTTCAAGATAACTCGTTTGTTTCGCATGCAATTGAAGCTAAATCATGTATATCACAATTATTTGAAGCTAAACCATTTGATTCGCATGGATTTCAAAATAAGCCTTCTACTTCGCATTGATTTTAATCTAAATCATCTGTTTCGGATGGATTTAAAGCTATCTCGTTTTCTTCGCATGCAGTTGAAGATAAATCATGTATATCACAGGTATTTGGAGCTAAACCATTTGTTTCGCATGGATTCGAATATAAGCCTTCTAAATCGCATTGATGTCAAGCTAAATCATATGTTTCGCATAGATTTGAAGCTAACTCGCTAATTTTGCATGCTGTTGAAGCTTATTCATGTATATCACAAGTATTTGAAGCTAAACCATTTGTTTCGCAAGGATTCGAAGATCTGCCTTCTACTTCGCATTGATAAGAAGCTAACTCATGTGTTTCGCATGGATTTGAAGCTAACTCGTTAGTTTTGCATGCTGTTGAAGCTAAATCATGTATATCACAATTATTTGAAGCTAAACCATTTGACTCGCATGGATTTCAAAATAAGCCTTCTACTTCGCATTGATTTTAATCTAAATCATCTGTTTCGCATGGATTTAAAGCTAACTCGTTTGTTTCGCATGCAATTGAAGCTAAATCATGTATATTACAATTATTTGAAGCTAAACCATTTGATTCGCATGGATTTCAAAATAAGCCTTCTACTTCGCATTGATTTTAATCTAAATCATCTGTTTCGGATGGATTAAAAGCTATCTCGTTTGTTTCGCATGCAGTTGAAGCTGAATCATGTATATCCCAAGTATTTGAAGCTCAACCATTTGATTCGCATGGATTTGAAGATAAGCCTTCTACTTCGCATTGATTTTAATCTAAATCATGTGTTTCGCATGCATTTGAAGCTAATCGTTTGTATCGCATGGAGTTGAAGCTAAATCATGTATATCACAAGTATTTGCAGCTAAACCATTTGATTCGCATGGATTTCAAAATAAGCCTCCTACTTCGCATTGATTTTAATCTAAATCATCTGTTTCGGATGGATTTAAAGCTATCTCGTTTTCTTCGCATGCAGTTGAAGATAAATCATGTATATCACAGGTATTTGAAGCTAAACCATTTGTTTCGCATGGATTCGAATATAAGCCTTCTAAATCGCATTGATGTCAAGCTAACTCATGTGTTTCGCATGGATTTGAAGATAACTCGTTAGTTTTGCATGCTGTTGAAGCTAAATCATGTATATCACAAGTATTTGAAGCTAAACCATTTGTTTCGCAAGGATACGAAGATCAGCCTTCTACTTCGCATTGATAAGAAGCAAAATCATGTGTTTCGCATGGATTTGAAGCTAACTCGTTCGTTTCGCTTGCATTTGAAGCTAAATCATGCACATCACAAGTATTTGAAGCTGAACCACTTGTTTCGCATGGATTTGAAGATAAGCCTTCTACTTCGCATTGATTTGAAGCTAAATCATGTGTGTCGAATGGATTTGAAGCTAACTCGATTGTTTCGCATGCAATTGAAGCTACATCATGTATATCACAATTATTTGAAGCTAAACCATTTGATTCGCATGGATTTCAAAATAAGCCTTCTACTTCGCATTGATTTTAATCTAAATCATCTGTTTCGGATGGATTTAAAGCTATCTCGTTTGTTTCGCATGCAGTTGAAGATAAATCATGTATATCACAAGTATTTGAAGCTAATCCATTTGTTTCGCGTGGATTCGAAGATCAGCCTTCTACTTCGCATTGATTTGAAGTTAAATCATATGTTTCGCATGGATTTGAAGCTAATCGTTTGTATCGCATGCAGTTGAAGCTAAATCATGTATATCCCAAGTATTTGAAGCTCAACCATTTGATTCGCATGGATTTCAAAATAAGCCTTCTACTTTGCATTGATTTTAATCTAAATCATGTGTTTCGCATGCATTTGAAGCTAATCGTTTGTATCGCATGGAGTTGAAGCTAAATCATGTATATCACAAGTATTTGCAGCTAAACCATTTGATTCGCATGGATTTGATGCAATGCCATCTACTTCGCTTTTATTTGAAACTGAATCATGTGTTTCTCTTGAATTTGAAGCTAACTAGTTTGTTTCGTAATGCAGTTGAAGCTAAATCATGTATATCACAATTATTTGAAGCTAAACCATTTGATTCGCATGGATTTCAAAATAAGCCTTCTACTTCGCATTGATTTTAATCTAAATCATCTGTTTCGCATGGATTAAAAGCTATCTCGTTTGTTTCGCATGCAGTTGAAGATAAATCATGTATATCACAGGTATTTGAAGCTAAACCAGTTGTTTCGCATGGATTCGAAGATAAGCCTTCTAAATCGCATTGATTTCAAGCTAAATCATGTGTTTCGCATGGATTTGAAGCTAACTCGCTAGTTTTGCATGCTGTTGAAGCTTATTCATGTACATCACAAGTATTTGAAGCTCAACCATTTGATTCGCATGGATTTCAAAATAAGCCTTCTACTTCGCATTGATTTTAATCTAAATCATCTGTTTCGGATGGATTTAAAGCTATCTCGTTTTTTCGCATGCAGTTGAAGATAAATCATGTATATCACAGGTATTTGAAGCTAAACCATTTGTTTCGCATGGATTCGAATATAAGCCTTCTAAATCGCATTGATGTCAAGCTAAATCATATGTTTCGCATAGATTTGAAGCTAACTCGCTAATTTTGCATGCTGTTGAAGCTTATTCATGTATATCACAAGTATTTGAAGCTAAACCATTTGTTTCGCAAGGATTCGTAGATCAGCCTTCTACTTCGCATTGATAAGAAGCTAACTCATGTGTTTCGCATGGATTTGAAGCTAACTGGTTAGTTTTGCATGCTGTTGAAGCTAAATCATGTATATCACAAGTATTTGAAGCTAAACCATTTGTTTCGCAAGGATACGAAGAGCAGCCTTCTACTTCGCATTGATAAGAAGCAAAATCATGCGTTTCGAATGGATTTGAAGCTAACTCGTTTGTTTCGCAAGCAATTGAAGCTAAATCATGTATATCACAATTATTTGAAGCTAAACCATTTGATTCGCATGGATTTCAAAATAAGCCTTCTACTTCGCATTGATTTTAATCTAAATCATCTGTTTCGGATGGATTTAAAGCTATCTCGTTTGTTTCGCATGCAGTTTAAGATAAATCATGTATATCACAAGTATTTGAAGCTAATCCATTTGTTTCGCGTGGATTCGAAGATCAGCCTTCTACTTCGCATTGATTTGAAGTTAAATCATATGTTTCGCATGGATTTGAAGCTAATCGTTTGTATCGCATGCAGTTGAAGCTAAATCATGTATATCACAAGTATTTGAAGCTAAACCATTTGATTCGCATGGATTTGACGCTATGCCATCTACTTCGCTTTTATTTGAAACTGAATCATGTGTTTCTCTTGAATTTGAAGCTAACACGTTCGTTTCACATGCAGTTGAAGCTAAATCATGTATGTCACAAGTATTTGAAGCTGAACCATTTGTTTCGCACGAATATCAGGCTAAACCATGTGTTTGGAATGAATTTGAAGCTAAATCATGTGTTTCGCATAGATTTGAAGCTAACTCATTTGTTACGCATGCAGTTGAAGCTGAATCATGTATATCCCAAGTATTTGAAGCTCAACCATTTGATTCGCATGGATTTGAAGATAAGCCTTCTACTTCGCATTGATTTTAATCTAAATCATGTGTTTCGCATACATTTGAAGCTAATCGTTTGTATCGCATGGAGTTGAAGCTAAATCATGTATATCACAAGTATTCGCAGCTAAACCATTTGATTCGCATGGATTTGATGCAATGCCATCTACTTCGCTTTTATTTGAAACTGAATCATGTGTTTCTCTTGAATTTGAAGCTAACTAGTTTGTTTCGTAATGCAGTTGAAGCTAAATCATGTATATCACAATTATTTGAAGCTAAACCATTTGATTCGCATGGATTTCAAAATAAGCCTTCTACTTCGCATTGATTTTAATCTAAATCATCTGTTTCGCATGGATTTAAAGCTATCTCGTTTGTTTCGCATGCAGTTGAAGATAAATCATGTATATCACAAGTATTTGAAGCTAATCCATTTGTTTCGCGTGGATTCGAAGATCAGCCTTCTACTTCGCATTGATTTGAAGTTAAATCATATGTTTCGCATGGATTTGAAGCTAATCGTTTGTATCGCATGCAGTTGAAGCTAAATCATGTATATCACAAGTATTTGAAGCTCAACCATTTGATTCGCATGGATTTGATGCTATGCCATCTACTTCGCTTTTATTTGAAACTGAATCATGTGTTTCTCTTGAATTTGAAGCTAACACGTTCGTTTCGCTTGCATTTGAAGCTAAATCATGCACATCACAAGTATTTGAAGCTGAACCACTTGCTTCGCATGGATTTCAAAATAAGCCTTCTACTTCGCATTGATTTTAATCTAAATAATCTGTTTCGGATGGATTTAAAGCTATCTCATTTTTTTCGCATGCAGTTGAAGATAAATCATGTATATCACAGGTATTTGAAGCTAAACCATTTGTTTCGCATGGATTCGAATATAAGCCTTCTAAATCGCATTGATGTCAAGCTAAATCATATGTTTCGCATAGATTTGAAGCTAACTCGCTAATTTTGCATGCCGTTGAAGCTTATTCATGTATATCACAAGTATTTGAAGCTAAACCATTTGATTCGCATGGATTTCAAAATAAGCCTTCTACTTCGCATTGATTTTAATCTAAATCATCTGTTTCGGATGGATTTAAAGCTATCTCGTTTTTTTCGCATGCAGTTGAAGATAAATCATGTATATCACAGGTATTTGAAGCTAAACCATTTGTTTCGCATGGATTCGAATATAAGCCTTCGAAATCGCATTGATGTCAAGCTAAATCATATGTTTCGCATAGATTTGAAGCTAACTCGCTAATTTTGCATGCTGTTGAAGCTTATTCATGTATATCACAAGTATTTGAAGCTAAACCATTTGTTTCGCAAGGATTCGAAGATCAGCCTTCTACTTCGCATTGATAAGAAGCTAACTCATGTGTTTCGCATGGATTTGAAGCTAACTCGTTAGTTTTGCATGCTGTTGAAGCTAAATCATGTATATCACAAGTATTTGAAGCTAAACCATTTGTTTCGCAAGGATACGAAGAGCAGCCTTCTACTTCGCATTGATAAGAAGCAAAATCATGCGTTTCGCATGGATTTGAAGCTAACTCGTTCGTTTCGCTTGCATTTGAAGCTAAATCATGAACATCACATGTATTTGAAGCTGAACCACTTGTTTCGCATGGATTTGAAGATAAGCCTTCTACTTCGCATTGATTTGAAGCTAAATCATGTGTTTCGAATGGATTTGAAGCTAACTCGTTTGTTTCGCAAGCAATTGAAGCTAAATCATGTATATCACAATTATTTGAAGCTAAACCATTTGATTCGCATGGATTTCAAAATAAGCCTTCTACTTCGCATTGATTTTAATCTAAATCATCTGTTTCGGATGGATTTAAAGCTATCTCGTTTGTTTCGCATGCAGTTTAAGATAAATCATGTATATCACAAGTATTTGAAGCTAATCCATTTGTTTCGCGTGGATTCGAAGATCAGCCTTCTACTTCGCATTGATTTGAAGTTAAATCATATGTTTCGCATGGATTTGAAGCTAATCGTTTGTATCGCATGCAGTTGAAGCTAAATCATGTATATCACAAGTATTTGAAGCTAAACCATTTGATTCGCATGGATTTGATGCTATGCCATCTACTTCGCTTTTATTTGAAACTGAATCATGTGTTTCTCTTGAATTTGAAGCTAACACGTTCGTTTCACATGCAGTTGAAGCTAAATCATGTATGTCACAAGTATTTGAAGCTGAACCATTTGTTTCGCACGAATATCAGGCTAAACCATGTGTTTGGAATGAATTTGAAGCTAAATCATGTGTTTCGCATAGATTTGAAGTTAACTCATTTGTTACGCATGCAGTTGAAGCTGAATCATGTATATCCCAAGTATTTGAAGCTCAACCATTTGATTCGCATGGATTTGAAGATAAGCCTTCTACTTCGCATTGATTTTAATCTAAATCATGTGTTTCGCATGCATTTGAAGCTAATCGTTTGTATCGCATGGAGTTGAAGCTAAATCATGTATATCACAAGTATTCGCAGCTAAACCATTTGATTCGCATGGATTTGATGCAATGCCATCTACTTCGCTTTTATTTGAAACTGAATCATGTGTTTCTCTTGAATTTGAAGCTAACTAGTTTGTTTCGTAATGCAGTTGAAGCTAAATCATGTATATCACAATTATTTGAAGCTAAACCATTTGATTCGCATGGATTTCAAAATAAGCCTTCTACTTCGCATTGATTTTAATCTAAATCATCTGTTACGCATGGATTTAAAGCTATCTCGTTTGTTTCGCATGCAGTTGAAGATAAATCATGTATATCACAAGTATTTGAAGCTAATCCATTTGTTTCGCGTGGATTCGAAGATCAGCCTTCTACTTCGCATTGATTTGAAGTTAAATCATATGTTTCGCATGGATTTGAAGCTAATCGTTTGTATCGCATGCAGTTGAAGCTAAATCATGTATATCACAAGTATTTGAAGCTAAACCATTTGATTCGCATGGATTTGATGCTATGCCATCTACTTCGCTTTTATTTGAAACTGAATCATGTGTTTCTCTTGAATTTGAAGCTAACACGTTCGTTTCACATGCAGTTGAAGCTAAATCATGTATGTCACAAGTATTTGAAGCTGAACCATTTGTTTCGCACGAATATCAGGCTAAACCATGTGTTTGGATTGAATTTGAAGCTAAATCATGCGTTTCGCATAGATTTGAAGCTAACTCATTTGTTACGCATGCAGTTGAAGCTGAATCATGTATATCCCAAGTATTTGAAGCTCAACCATTTGATTCGCATGGATTTGAAGATAAGCCTTCTACTTCGCATTGATTTTAATCTAAATCATGTGTTTCGCATGCATTTGAAGCTAATCGTTTGTATCGCATGGAGTTGAAGCTAAATCATGTATATCACAAGTATTTGCAGCTAAACCATTTGATTCGCATGGATTTGATGCAATGCCATCAACTTCGCTTTTATTTGAAACTGAATCATGTGTTTCTCTTGAATTTAAAGCTAACTCATTTGTTACGCATGCAGTTGAAGCTGAATCATGTATATCCCAAGTATTTGAAGCTCAACCATTTGATTCGCATGGATTTGAAGATAAGCCTTCTACTTCGCATTGATTTTAATCTAAATCATGTGTTTCGCTTGGATTTCAAGATAACTCGTTTGTTTCGCATGCAATTGAAGCTAAATCATGTATATCACAATTATTTGAAGCTAAACCATTTGATTCGCATGGATTTCAAAATAAGCCTTCTACTTCGCATTGATTTTAATCTAAATCATCTGTTTCGGATGGATTTAAAGCTATCTCGTTTTCTTCGCATGCAGTTGAAGATAAATCATGTATATCACAGGTATTTGGAGCTAAACCATTTGTTTCGCATGGATTCGAATATAAGCCTTCTAAATCGCATTGATGTCAAGCTAAATCATATGTTTCGCATAGATTTGAAGCTAACTCGCTAATTTTGCATGCTGTTGAAGCTTATTCATGTATATCACAAGTATTTGAAGCTAAACCATTTGTTTCGCAAGGATTCGAAGATCTGCCTTCTACTTCGCATTGATAAGAAGCTAACTCATGTGTTTCGCATGGATTTGAAGCTAACTCGTTAGTTTTGCATGCTGTTGAAGCTAAATCATGTATATCACAATTATTTGAAGCTAAACCATTTGATTCGCATGGATTTCAAAATAAGCCTTCTACTTCGCATTGATTTTAATCTAAATCATCTGTTTCGGATGGATTTAAAGCTATCTCGTTTGTTTCGCATGCAGTTGAAGATAAATCATGTATATCACAAGTATTTGAAGCTAATCCATTTGTTTCGCGTGGATTCGAAGATCAGCCTTCTACTTCGCATTGATTTGAAGTTAAATCATATGTTTCGCATGGATTTGAAGCTAATCGTTTGTATCGCATGCAGTTGAAGCTAAATCATGTATATCACAAGTATTTGAAGCTCAACCATTTGATTCGCATGGATTTGATGCTATGCCATCTACTTCGCTTTTATTTGAAACTGAATCATGTGTTTCTCTTGAATTTGAAGCTAACACGTTCGTTTCACATGCAGTTGAAGCTAAATCATGTATGTCACAAGTATTTGAAGCTGAACCATTTGTTTCACACGAATATCAGGCTAAACCATGTGTTTGGAATGAATTTGAAGCTAAATCATGTGTTTCGCATAGATTTGAAGCTAACTCATTTGTTACGCATGCAGTTGAAGCTGAATCATGTATATCCCAAGTATTTGAAGCTCAACCATTTGATTCGCATGGATTTGAAGATAAGCCTTCTACTTCGCATTGATTTTAATCTAAATCATGTGTTTCGCATGCATTTGAAGCTAATCGTTTGTATCGCATGGAGTTGAAGCTAAATCATGTATATCACAAGAATTCGCAGCTAACCATTTGATTCGCATGGATTTGATGCAATGCCATCTACTTCGCTTTTATTTGAAACTGAATCATGTGTTTCTCTTGAATTTGAAGCTAACTAGTTTGTTTCGTAATGCAGTTGAAGCTAAATCATGTATATCACAATTATTTGAAGCTAAACCATTTGATTCGCATGGATTTCAAAATAAGCCTTCTACTTCGCATTGATTTTAATCTAAATCATCTGTTTCGCATGGATTTAAAGCTATCTCGTTTGTTTCGCATGCAGTTGAAGATAAATCATGTATATCACAAGTATTTGAAGCTAATCCATTTGTTTCGCGTGGATTCGAAGATCAGCCTTCTACTTCGCATTGATTTGAAGTTAAATCATATGTTTCGCATGGATTTGAAGCTAATCGTTTGTATCGCATGCAGTTGAAGCTAAATCATGTATATCACAAGTATTTGAAGCTAAACCATTTGATTCGCATGGATTTGATGCTATGCCATCTACTTCGCTTTTATTTGAAACTGAATCATGTGTTTCTCTTGAATTTGAAGCTAACACGTTCGTTTCACATGCAGTTGAAGCTAAATCATGTATGTCACAAGTATTTGAAGCTGAACCATTTGATTCGCATGGATTTCAAAATAAACCTTCTACTTCGCATTGATTTTAATCTAAATCACCTGTTTCGCATGGATTTAAAGCTATCTCGTTTGTTTCGCATGCAGTTGAAGATAAATCATGTATATCACAGGTATTTGAAGCTAAACCAGTTGTTTCGCATGGATTCGAAGATAAGCCTTCTAAATCGCATTGATTTCAAGCTAAATCATGTGTTTCGCATGGATTTGAAGCTAACTCGCTAGTTTTGCATGCTGTTGAAGCTTATTCATGTACATCACAAGTATTTGAAGCTAAACCATTTGTTTCGCAAGGATTCGAAGATCAGCCTTCTACTTCGCATTGATAAGAAGCTAAATCATGTGTTTCGCTTGGATTTCAAGATAACTCGTTTGTTTCGCATGCAATTAAAGCTAAATCATGTATATCACAATTATTTGAAGCTAAACCATTTGATTCGCATGGATTTCAAAATAAGCCTTCTACTTCGCATTGATTTTAATCTAAATCATCTGTTTCGGATGGATTTAAAGCTATCTCGTTTTCTTCGCATGCAGTTGAAGATAAATCATGTATATCACAGGTATTTGGAGCTAAACCATTTGTTTCGCATGGATTCGAATATAAGCCTTCTAAATCGCATTGATGTCAAGCTAAATCATATGTTTCGCATAGATTTGAAGCTAACTCGCTAATTTTGCATGCTGTTGAAGCTTATTCATGTATATCACAAGTATTTGAAGCTAAACCATTTGTTTCGCAAGGATTCGAAGATCTGCCTTCTACTTCGCATTGATAAGAAGCTAACTCATGTGTTTCGCATGGATTTGAAGCTAACTCGTTAGTTTTGCATGCTGTTGAAGCTAAATCATGTATATCACAATTATTTGAAGCTAAACCATTTGATTCGCATGGATTTCAAAATAAGCCTTCTACTTCGCATTGATTTTAATCTAAATCATCTGTTTCGGATGGATTTAAAGCTATCTCGTTTGTTTCGCATGCAGTTGAAGATAAATCATGTATATCACAAGTATTTGAAGCTAATCCATTGGTTTCGCGTGGATTCGAAGATCAGCCTTCTACTTCGCATTGATAAGAAGCAAAATCATGCGTTTCGCATGGATTTGAAGCTAACTCGTTCGTTTCGCTTGCATTTGAAGCTAAATCATGAACATCACATGTATTTGAAGCTGAACCACTTGTTTCGCATGGATTTGAAGATAAGCCTTCTACTTCGCATTGATTTGAAGCTAAATCATGTGTTTCGAATGGATTTGAAGCTAACTCGTTTGTTTCGCAAGCAATTGAAGCTAAATCATGTATATCACAATTATTTGAAGCTAAACCATTGATTCGCATGGATTTCAAAATAAGCCTTCTACTTCGCATTGATTTTAATCTAAATCATCTGTTTCGGATGGATTTAAAGCTATCTCGTTTGTTTCGCATGCAGTTGAAGATAAATCATGTATATCACAAGTATTTGAAGCTAAACCATTTGATTCGCATGGATTTGATGCTATGCCATCTACTTCGCTTTTATTTGAAACTGAATCATGTGTTTCTCTTGAATTTGAAGCTAACACGTTCGTTTCACATGCAGTTGAAGCTAAATCATGTATGTCACAAGTATTTGAAGCTGAACCATTTGTTTCGCACGAATATCAGGCTAAACCATGTGTTTGGATTGAATTTGAAGCTAAATCATGCGTTTCGCATAGATTTGAAGCTAACTCATTTGTTACGCATGCAGTTGAAGCTGAATCATGTATATCCCAAGTATTTGAAGCTCAACCATTTGATTCGCATGGATTTGAAGATAAGCCTTCTACTTCGCATTGATTTTAATCTAAATCATGTGTTTCGCATGCATTTGAAGCTAATCGTTTGTATCGCATGGAGTTGAAGCTAAATCATGTATATCACAAGTATTTGCAGCTAAACCATTTGATTCGCATGGATTTGATGCAATGCCATCAACTTCGCTTTTATTTGAAACTGAATCATGTGTTTCTCTTGAATTTAAAGCTAACTCATTTGTTACGCATGCAGTTGAAGCTGAATCATGTATATCCCAAGTATTTGAAGCTCAACCATTTGATTCGCATGGATTTGAAGATAAGCCTTCCACTTCGCATTGATTTTAATCTAAATCATGTGTTTCGCTTGGATTTCAAGATAACTCGTTTGTTTCGCATGCAATTGAAGCTAAATCATGTATATCACAATTATTTGAAGCTAAACCATTTGATTCGCATGGATTTCAAAATAAGCCTTCTACTTCGCATTGATTTTAATCTAAATCATCTGTTTCGGATGGATTTAAAGCTATCTCGTTTTCTTCGCATGCAGTTGAAGATAAATCATGTATATCACAGGTATTTGGAGCTAAACCATTTGTTTCGCATGGATTCGAATATAAGCCTTCTAAATCGCATTGATGTCAAGCTAAATCATATGTTTCGCATAGATTTGAAGCTAACTCGCTAATTTTGCATGCTGTTGAAGCTAAATCATGTATATCACAATTATTTGAAGCTAAACCATTTGATTCGCATGGATTTCAAAATAAGCCTCCTACTTCGCATTGATTTTAATCTAAATCATCTGTTTCGGATGGATTTAAAGCTATCTCGTTTGTTTCGCATGCAGTTGAAGATAAATCATGTATATCACAAGTATTTGAAGCTAATCCATTTGTTTCGCGTGGATTCGAAGATCAGCCTTCTACTTCGCATTGATTTGAAGTTAAATCATATGTTTCGCATGGATTTGAAGCTAATCGTTTGTATCGCATGCAGTTGAAGCTAAATCATGTATATCACAAGTATTTGAAGCTCAACCATTTGATTCGCATGGATTTGATGCTATGCCATCTACTTCGCTTTTATTTGAAACTGAATCATGTGTTTCTCTTGAATTTGAAGCTAACACGTTCGTTTCACATGCAGTTGAAGCTAAATCATGTATGTCACAAGTATTTGAAGCTGAACCATTTGTTTCGCACGAATATCAGGCTAAACCATGTGTTTGGAATGAATTTGAAGCTAAATCATGTGTTTCGCATAGATTTGAAGCTAACTCATTTGTTACGCATGCAGTTGAAGCTGAATCATGTATATCCCAAGTATTTGAAGCTCAACCATTTGATTCGCATGGATTTGAAGATAAGCCTTCTACTTCGCATTGATTTTAATCTAAATCATGTGTTTCGCATGCATTTGAAGCTAATCGTTTGTATCGCATGGAGTTGAAGCTAAATCATGTATATCACAAGTATTCGCAGCTAAACCATTTGATTCGCATGGATTTGATGCAATGCCATCTACTTCGCTTTTATTTGAAACTGAATCATGTGTTTCTCTTGAATTTGAAGCTAACTAGTTTGTTTCGTAATGCAGTTTGAAGCTAAATCATGTATATCACAATTATTTGAAGCTAAACCATTTGATTCGCATGGATTTCAAAATAAGCCTTCTACTTCGCATTGATTTTAATCTAAATCATCTGTTTCGCATGGATTTAAAGCTATCTCGTTTGTTTCGCATGCAGTTGAAGATAAATCATGTATATCACAAGTATTTGAAGCTAATCCATTTGTTTCGCGTGGATTCGAAGATCAGCCTTCTACTTCGCATTGATTTGAAGTTAAATCATATGTTTCGCATGGATTTGAAGCTAATCGTTTGTATCGCATGCAGTTGAAGCTAAATCATGTATATCACAAGTATTTGAAGCTAAACCATTTGATTCGCATGGATTTGATGCTATGCCATCTACTTCGCTTTTATTTGAAACTGAATCATGTGTTTCTCTTGAATTTGAAGCTAACACGTTCGTTTCACATGCAGTTGAAGCTAAATCATGTATGTCACAAGTATTTGAAGCTGAACCATTTGATTCGCATGGATTTCAAAATAAACCTTCTACTTCGCATTGATTTTAATCTAAATCACCTGTTTCGCATGGATTTAAAGCTATCTCGTTTGTTTCGCATGCAGTTGAAGATAAATCATGTATATCACAGGTATTTGAAGCTAAACCAGTTGTTTCGCATGGATTCGAAGATAAGCCTTCTAAATCGCATTGATTTCAAGCTAAATCATGTGTTTCGCATGGATTTGAAGCTAACTCGCTAGTTTTGCATGCTGTTGAAGCTTATTCATGTACATCACAAGTATTTGAAGCTAAACCATTTGTTTCGCAAGGATTCGAAGATCTGCCTTCTACTTCGCATTGATAAGAAGCTAACTCATGTGTTTCGCATGGATTTGAAGCTAACTCGTTAGTTTTGCATGCTGTTGAAGCTAAATCATGTATATCACAATTATTTGAAGCTAAACCATTTGATTCGCATGGATTTCAAAATAAGCCTTCTACTTCGCATTGATTTTAATCTAAATCATCTGTTTCGGATGGATTTAAAGCTATCTCGTTTTTTTCGCATGCAGTTGAAGATAAATCATGTATATCACAGGTATTTGAAGCTAAACCATTTGTTTCGCATGGATTCGAATATAAGCCTTCGAAATCGCATTGATGTCAAGCTAAATCATATGTTTCGCATAGATTTGAAGCTAACTCGCTAATTTTGCATGCTGTTGAAGCTTATTCATGTATATCACAAGTATTTGAAGCTAAACCATTTGTTTCGCAAGGATTCGAAGATCAGCCTTCTACTTCGCATTGATAAGAAGCTAACTCATGTGTTTCGCATGGATTTGAAGCTAACTCGTTAGTTTTGCATGCTGTTGAAGCTAAATCATGTATATCACAAGTATTTGAAGCTAAACCATTTGTTTCGCAAGGATACGAAGAGCAGCCTTCTACTTCGCATTGATAAGAAGCAAAATCATGCGTTTCGCATGGATTTGAAGCTAACTCGTTCGTTTCGCTTGCATTTGAAGCTAAATCATGAACATCACATGTATTTGAAGCTGAACCACTTGTTTCGCATGGATTTGAAGATAAGCCTTCTACTTCGCATTGATTTGAAGCTAAATCATGTGTTTCGAATGGATTTGAAGCTAACTCGTTTGTTTCGCAAGCAATTGAAGCTAAATCATGTATATCACAATTATTTGAAGCTAAACCATTTGATTCGCATGGATTTCAAAATAAGCCTTCTACTTCGCATTGATTTTAATCTAAATCATCTGTTTCGGATGGATTTAAAGCTATCTCGTTTGTTTCGCATGCAGTTTAAGATAAATCATGTATATCACAAGTATTTGAAGCTAATCCATTTGTTTCGCGTGGATTCGAAGATCAGCCTTCTACTTCGCATTGATTTGAAGTTAAATCATATGTTTCGCATGGATTTGAAGCTAATCGTTTGTATCGCATGCAGTTGAAGCTAAATCATGTATATTACAAGTATTTGAAGCTAAACCATTTGATTCGCATGGATTTGATGCTATGCCATCTACTTCGCTTTTATTTGAAACTGAATCATGTGTTTCTCTTGAATTTGAAGCTAACACGTTCGTTTCACATGCAGTTGAAGCTAAATCATGTATGTCACAAGTATTTGAAGCTGAACCATTTGTTTCGCACGAATATCAGGCTAAACCATGTGTTTGGAATGAATTTGAAGCTAAATCATGTGTTTCGCATAGATTTGAAGCTAACTCATTTGTTACGCATGCAGTTGAAGCTGAATCATGTATATCCCAAGTATTTGAAGCTCAACCATTTGATTCGCATGGATTTGAAGATAAGCCTTCTACTTCGCATTGATTTTAATCTAAATCATGTGTTTCGCATGCATTTGAAGCTAATCGTTTGTATCGCATGGAGTTGAAGCTAAATCATGTATATCACAAGTATTCGCAGCTAAACCATTTGATTCGCATGGATTTGATGCATTGCCATCTACTTCGCTTTTATTTGAAACTGAATCATGTGTTTCTCTTGAATTTGAAGCTAACTAGTTTGTTTCGTAATGCAGTTGAAGCTAAATCATGTATATCACAATTATTTGAAGCTAAACCATTTGATTCGCATGGATTTCAAAATAAGCCTTCTACTTCGCATTGATTTTAATCTAAATCATCTGTTTCGCATGGATTTAAAGCTATCTCGTTTGTTTCGCATGCAGTTGAAGATAAATCATGTATATCACAAGTATTTGAAGCTAATCCATTTGTTTCGCGTGGATTCGAAGATCAGCCTTCTACTTCGCATTGATTTGAAGTTAAATCATATGTTTCGCATGGATTTGAAGCTAATCGTTTGTATCGCATGCAGTTGAAGCTAAATCATGTATATCACAAGTATTTGAAGCTAAACCATTTGATTCGCATGGATTTGATGCTATGCCATCTACTTCGCTTTTATTTGAAACTGAATCATGTGTTTCTCTTGAATTTGAAGCTAACACGTTCGTTTCACATGCAGTTGAAGCTAAATCATGTATGTCACAAGTATTTGAAGCTGAACCATTTGTTTCGCACGAATATCAGGCTAAACCATGTGTTTGGATTGAATTTGAAGCTAAATCATGCGTTTCGCATAGATTTGAAGCTAACTCATTTGTTACGCATGCAGTTGAAGCTGAATCATGTATATCCCAAGTATTTGAAGCTCAACCATTTGATTCGCATGGATTTGAAGATAAGCCTTCTACTTCGCATTGATTTTAATCTAAATCATGTGTTTCGCATGCATTTGAAGCTAATCGTTTGTATCGCATGGAGTTGAAGCTAAATCATGTATATCACAAGTATTTGCAGCTAAACCATTTGATTCGCATGGATTTGATGCAATGCCATCAACTTCGCTTTTATTTGAAACTGAATCATGTGTTTCTCTTGAATTTAAAGCTAACTCATTTGTTACGCATGCAGTTGAAGCTGAATCATGTATATCCCAAGTATTTGAAGCTCAACCATTTGATTCGCATGGATTTGAAGATAAGCCTTCTACTTCGCATTGATTTTAATCTAAATCATGTGTTTCGCTTGGATTTCAAGATAACTCGTTTGTTTCGCATGCAATTGAAGCTAAATCATGTATATCACAATTATTTGAAGCTAAACCATTTGATTCGCATGGATTTCAAAATAAGCCTTCTACTTCGCATTGATTTTAATCTAAATCATCTGTTTCGGATGGATTTAAAGCTATCTCGTTTTCTTCGCATGCAGTTGAAGATAAATCATGTATATCACAGGTATTTGGAGCTAAACCATTTGTTTCGCATGGATTCGAATATAAGCCTTCTAAATCGCATTGATGTCAAGCTAAATCATATGTTTCGCATAGATTTGAAGCTAACTCGCTAATTTTGCATGCTGTTGAAGCTTATTCATGTATATCACAAGTATTTGAAGCTAAACCATTTGTTTCGCAAGGATTCGAAGATCTGCCTTCTACTTCGCATTGATAAGAAGCTAACTCATGTGTTTCGCATGGATTTGAAGCTAACTCGTTAGTTTTGCATGCTGTTGAAGCTAAATCATGTATATCACAATTATTTGAAGCTAAACCATTTGATTCGCATGGATTTCAAAATAAGCCTTCTACTTCGCATTGATTTTAATCTAAATCATCTGTTTCGGATGGATTTAAAGCTATCTCGTTTGTTTCGCATGCAGTTGAAGATAAATCATGTATATCACAAGTATTTGAAGCTAATCCATTTGTTTCGCGTGGATTCGAAGATCAGCCTTCTACTTCGCATTGATTTGAAGTTAAATCATATGTTTCGCATGGATTTGAAGCTAATCGTTTGTATCGCATGCAGTTGAAGCTAAATCATGTATATCACAAGTATTTGAAGCTCAACCATTTGATTTGCATGGATTTGATGCTATGCCATCTACTTCGCTTTTATTTGAAACTGAATCATGTGTTTCTCTTGAATTTGAAGCTAACACGTTCGTTTCACATGCAGTTGAAGCTAAATCATGTATGTCACAAGTATTTGAAGCTGAACCATTTGTTTCACACGAATATCAGGCTAAACCATGTGTTTGGAATGAATTTGAAGCTAAATCATGTGTTTCGCATAGATTTGAAGCTAACTCATTTGTTACGCATGCAGTTGAAGCTGAATCATGTATATCCCAAGTATTTGAAGCTCAACCATTTGATTCGCATGGATTTGAAGATAAGCCTTCTACTTCGCATTGATTTTAATCTAAATCATGTGTTTCGCATGCATTTGAAGCTAATCGTTTGTATCGCATGGAGTTGAAGCTAAATCATGTATATCACAAGAATTCGCAGCTAAACCATTTGATTCGCATGGATTTGATGCAATGCCATCTACTTCGCTTTTATTTGAAACTGAATCATGTGTTTCTCTTGAATTTGAAGCTAACTAGTTTGTTTCGTAATGCAGTTGAAGCTAAATCATGTATATCACAATTATTTGAAGCTAAACCATTTGATTCGCATGGATTTCAAAATAAGCCTTCTACTTCGCATTGATTTTAATCTAAATCATCTGTTTCGCATGGATTTAAAGCTATCTCGTTTGTTTCGCATGCAGTTGAAGATAAATCATGTATATCACAAGTATTTGAAGCTAATCCATTTGTTTCGCGTGGATTCGAAGATCAGCCTTCTACTTCGCATTGATTTGAAGTTAAATCATATGTTTCGCATGGATTTGAAGCTAATCGTTTGTATCGCATGCAGTTGAAGCTAAATCATGTATATCACAAGTATTTGAAGCTAAACCATTTGATTCGCATGGATTTGATGCTATGCCATCTACTTCGCTTTTATTTGAAACTGAATCATGTGTTTCTCTTGAATTTGAAGCTAACACGTTCGTTTCACATGCAGTTGAAGCTAAATCATGTATGTCACAAGTATTTGAAGCTGAACCATTTGATTCGCATGGATTTCAAAATAAACCTTCTACTTCGCATTGATTTTAATCTAAATCACCTGTTTCGCATGAATTTAAAGCTATCTCGTTTGTTTCGCATGCAGTTGAAGATAAATCATGTATATCACAGGTATTTGAAGCTAAACCAGTTGTTTCGCATGGATTCGAAGATAAGCCTTCTAAATCGCATTGATTTCAAGCTAAATCATGTGTTTCGCATGGATTTGAAGCTAACTCGCTAGTTTTGCATGCTGTTGAAGCTTATTCATGTACATCACAAGTATTTGAAGCTAAACCATTTGTTTCGCAAGGATTCGAAGATCAGCCTTCTACTTCGCATTGATAAGAAGCTAAATCATGTGTTTCGCTTGGATTTCAAGATAACTCGTTTGTTTCGCATGCAATTGAAGCTAAATCATGTATATCACAATTATTTGAAGCTAAACCATTTGATTCGCATGGATTTCAAAATAAGCCTTCTACTTCGCATTGATTTTAATCTAAATCATCTGTTTCGGATGGATTTAAAGCTATCTCGTTTTCTTCGCATGCAGTTGAAGATAAATCATGTATATCACAGGTATTTGGAGCTAAACCATTTGTTTCGCATGGATTCGAATATAAGCCTTCTAAATCGCATTGATGTCAAGCTAAATCATATGTTTCGCATAGATTTGAAGCTAACTCGCTAATTTTGCATGCTGTTGAAGCTTATTCATGTATATCACAAGTATTTGAAGCTAAACCATTTGTTTCGCAAGGATTCGAAGATCTGCCTTCTACTTCGCATTGATAAGAAGCTAACTCATGTGTTTCGCATGGATTTGAAGCTAACTCGTTAGTTTTGCATGCTGTTGAAGCTAAATCATGTATATCACAATTATTTGAAGCTAAACCATTTGATTCGCATGGATTTCAAAATAAGCCTTCTACTTCGCATTGATTTTAATCTAAATCATCTGTTTCGGATGGATTTAAAGCTATCTCGTTTGTTTCGCATGCAGTTGAAGATAAATCATGTATATCACAAGTATTTGAAGCTAATCCATTTGTTTCGCGTGGATTCGAAGATCAGCCTTCTACTTCGCATTGATAAGAAGCAAAATCATGCGTTTCGCATGGATTTGAAGCTAACTCGTTCGTTTCGCTTGCATTTGAAGCTAAATCATGAACATCACATGTATTTGAAGCTGAACCACTTGTTTCGCATGGATTTGAAGATAAGCCTTCTACTTCGCATTGATTTGAAGCTAAATCATGTGTTTCGAATGGATTTGGAGCTAACTCGTTTGTTTCGCAAGCAATTGAAGCTAAATCATGTATATCACAATTATTTGAAGCTAAACCATTTGATTCGCATGGATTTCAAAATAAGCCTTCTACTTCCCATTGATTTTAATCTAAATCATCTGTTTCGGATGGATTTAAAGCTATCTCGTTTGTTTCGCATGCAGTTGAAGATAAATCATGTATATCACAAGTATTTGAAGCTAATCCATTTGTTTCGCGTGGTTTCGAAGATCAGCCTTCTACTTCGCATTGATTTGAAGTTAAATCATATGTTTCGCATGGATTTGAAGCTAATCGTTTGTTTCGCATGCAATTGAAGCTAAATCATGTATATCACAATTATTTGAAGCTAAACCATTTGATTCGCATGGATTTCAAAATAAGCCTTCTACTTGGCATTGATTTTAATCTAAATCATCTGTTTCGGATGGATTTAAAGCTATCTCGTTTTTTTCGCATGCAGTTGAAGATAAATCATGTATATCACAGGTATTTGAAGCTAAACCATTTGTTTCGCATGGATTCGTATATAAGCCTTCTAAATCGCATTGATGTCAAGCTAAATCATATGTTTCGCATAGATTTGAAGCTAACTCGCTAATTTTGCATGCTGTTGAAGCTTATTCATGTATATCACAAGTATTTGAAGCTAAACCATTTGTTTCGCAAGGATTCGAAGATCAGCCTTCTACTTCGCATTGATAAGAAGCTAACTCATGTGTTTCGCATGGATTTGAAGCTAACTCGTTAGTTTTGCATGCTGTTGAAGCTAAATCATGTATATCACAAGTATTTGAAGCTAAACCATTTGTTTCGCAAGGATACGAAGAGCAGCCTTCTACTTCGCATTGATAAGAAGCAAAATCATGTGTTTCGCATGGATTTGAAGCTAACTCGTTCGTTTCGCTTGCATTTGAAGCTAAATCATGAACATCACATGTATTTGAAGCTGAACCACTTGTTTCGCATGGATTTGAAGATAAGCCTTCTACTTCGCATTGATTTGAAGCTAAATCATGTGTTTCGAATGGATTTGAAGCTAACTCGTTTGTTTCGCAAGCAATTGAAGCTAAATCATGTATATCACAATTATTTGAAGCTAAACCATTTGATTCGCATGGATTTCAAAATACGCCTTCTACTTCGCATTGATTTTAATCTAAATCATCTGTTTCGGATGGATTTAAAGCCATCTCGTTCGTTTCGCTTGCATTTGAAGCTAAATCATGCACATCACAAGTATTTGAAGCTGAACCACTTGTTTCGCATGGATTTGAAGATAAGCCTTCTACTTCGCATTGATTTGAAGCTAAATCATGTGTTTCTAATGGATTTGAAGCTAACCGTTTGTTTCGCATGCAATCGAAGCTACATCATGTATATCACAATTATTTGAAGCTAAACCATTTGATTCGCATGGATTTCAAAATAAGCCTTCTACTTCCCATTGATTTTAATCTAAATCATCTGTTTCGCATGGATTTAAACCTATCTCGTTTGTTCGCATGCAGTTGAAGATAAATCATGTATATCACAGGTATATGAAGCTAAACCAGTTGTTTCGCATGGATTCGAAGATAAGCCTTGTAAATCGCATTGATTTCAAGCTAAATCATGTGATTCGCATGGATTTGAAGCTAACTCGCTAGTTTTGCATGCTGTTGAAGCTTATTCATGTACATCACAAGTATTTGAAGTTAAACCATTTGTTTCGCAAGGATTCGAAGATCGGCCTTCTACTTCGCATTGATAAGAAGCTAAATCATGTGTTTCGCTTGGATTTCAAGCTAACCCGTTTGTTTCGCATGCAACTGAAGCTAAATCATGTATATCACAATTATTTGAAGCTAAACCATTTGATTCGCATGGATTTCAAAATAAGCCTTCTACTTCGCATTGATTTTAATCTAAATCATCTGTTTCGGATGGATTTAAAGCTATCTCGTTTTTTTCGCATGCAGTTGAAGATAAATCATGTATATCACAGGTATTTGAAGCTAAACCATTTGTTTCGCATGGATTCGAATATAAGCCTTCTAAATCGCATTGATTTCAAGCTAAATCATGTGATTCGCATGGATTTGAAGCTAACTCGCTAATTTTGCATGCTGTTGAAGCTTATTCATGTATATCACAAGTATTTGAAGCTAAACCATTTGTTTCGCAAGGATTCGAAGATCTGCCTTCTACTTCGCATTGATAAGAAGCTAACTCATGTGTTTCGCATGGATTTGAAGCTAACTCGTTAGTTTTGCATGCTGTTGAAGCTAAATCATGTATATCACAATTATTTGAAGCTAAACCATTAGATTCGCATGGATTTCAAAATAAGCCTTCTACTTCGCATTGATTTTAATCTAAATCATCTGTTTCGGATGGATTTAAAGCTATCTCGTTTTTTTCGCATGCAGTTGAAGATAAATCATGTATATCACAGGTATTTGAAGCTAAACCATTTGTTTCGCATGGATTCGAATATAAGCCTTCGAAATCGCATTGATGTCAAGCTAAATCATATGTTTCGCATAGATTTGAAGCTAACTCGCTAATTTTGCATGCTGTTGAAGCTTATTCATGTATATCACAAGTATTTGAAGCTAAACCATTTGTTTCGCAAGGATTCGAAGATCAGCCTTCTACTTCGCATTGATAAGAAGCTAACTCGTGTGTTTCGCATGGATTTGAAGCTAACTCGTTAGTTTTGCATGCTGTTGAAGCTAAATCATGTATATCACAAGTATTTGAAGCTAAACCATTTGTTTCGCAAGGATACGAAGTGCAGCCTTCTACTTCGCATTGATAAGAAGCAAAATCATGCGTTTCACATGGATTTGAAGCTAACTCGTTCGTTTCGCTTGCATTTGAAGCTAAATCATGAACATCACATGTATTTGAAGCTGAACCACTTGTTTCGCATGGATTTGAAGATAAGCCTTCTACTTCGCATTGATTTGAAGTTAAATCATATGTTTCGCATGGATTTGAAGCTAATCGTTTGTATCGCATGCAGTTGAAGCTAAATCATGTATATCACAAGTATTTGAAGCTAAACCATTTGATTCGCATGGATTTGATGCTATGCCATCTACGTCGCTTTTATTTGAAACTGAATCATGTGTTTCTCTTGAATTTGAAGCTAACACGTTCGTTTCACATGCAGTTGAAGCTAAATCATGTATGTCAAAGTATTTGAAGCTGAACCATTTGTTTCGCACGAATATCAGGCTAAACCATGTGTTTGGAATGAATTTGAAGCTAAATCATGTGTTTCGCATAGATTTGAAGCTAACTCATTTGTTACGCATGCAGTTGAAGCTGAATCATGTATATCCCAAGTATTTGAAGCTCAACCATTTGATTCGCATGGATTTGAAGATAAGCCTTCTACTTCGCATTGATTTTAATCTAAATCATGTGTTTCGCATGCATTTGAAGCTAATCGTTTGTATCGCATGGAGTTGAAGCTAAATCATGTATATCACAAGTATTCGCAGCTAAACCATTTGATTCGCATGGATTTGATGCAATGCCATCTACTTCGCTTTTATTTGAAACTGAATCATGTGTTTCTCTTGAATTTGAAGCTAACTAGTTTGTTTCGTAATGCAGTTGAAGCTAAATCATGTATATCACAATTATTTGAAGCTAAACCATTTGATTCGCATGGATTTCAAAATAAGCCTTCTACTTCGCATTGATTTTAATCTAAATCATCTGTTTCGCATGGATTTAAAGCTATCTCGTTTGTTTCGCATGCAGTTGAAGATAAATCATGTATATCACAAGTATTTGAAGCTAATCCATTTGTTTCGCGTGGATTCGAAGATCAGCCTTCTACTTCGCATTGATTTGAAGTTAAATCATATGTTTCGCATGGATTTGAAGCTAATCGTTTGTATCGCATGCAGTTGAAGCTAAATCATGTATATCACAAGTATTTGAAGCTAAACCATTTGATTCGCATGGATTTGATGCTATGCCATCTACTTCGCTTTTATTTGAAACTGAATCATGTGTTTCTCTTGAATTTGAAGCTAACACGTTCGTTTCACATGCAGTTGAAGCTAAATCATTTATGTCACAAGTATTTGAAGCTGAACCATTTGTTTCACACGAATATCAGGCTAAACCATGTGTTTGGAATGAATTTGAAGCTAAATCATGTGTTTCGCATAGATTTGAAGCTAACTCATTTGTTACGCATGCAGTTGAAGCTGAATCATGTATATCCCAAGTATTTGAAGCTCAACCATTTGATTCGCATGGATTTGAAGATAAGCCTTCTACTTCGCATTGATTTTAATCTAAATCATGTGTTTCGCATGCATTTGAAGCTAATCGTTTGTATCGCATGGAGTTGAAGCTAAATCATGTATATCACAAGAATTCGCAGCTAAACCATTTGATTCGCATGGATTTGATGCAATGCCATCTACTTCGCTTTTATTTGAAACTGAATCATGTGTTTCTCTTGAATTTGAAGCTAACTAGTTTGTTTCGTAATGCAGTTGAAGCTAAATCATGTATATCACAATTATTTGAAGCTAAACCATTTGATTCGCATGGATTTCAAAATAAGCCTTCTACTTCGCATTGATTTTAATCTAAATCATCTGTTTCGCATGGATTTAAAGCTATCTCGTTTGTTTCGCATGCAGTTGAAGATAAATCATGTATATCACAGGTATTTGAAGCTAAACCAGTTGTTTCGCATGGATTCGAAGATAAGCCTTCTAAATCGCATTGATTTCAAGCTAAATCATGTGTTTCGCATAGATTTGAAGCTAACTCGCTAATTTTGCATGCTGTTGAAGCTTATTCATGTATATCACAAGTATTTGAAGCTAAACCATTTGATTCGCATGGATTTGATGCTATGCCATCTACTTCGCTTTTATTTGAAACTGAATCATGTGTTTCTCTTGAATTTGAAGCTAACACGTTCGTTTCACATGCAGTTGAAGCTAAATCATGTATGTCACAAGTATTTGAAGCTGAACCATTTGATTCGCATGGATTTCAAAATAAACCTTCTACTTCGCATTGATTTTAATCTAAATCACCTGTTTCGCATGGATTTAAAGCTATCTCGTTTGTTTCGCATGCAGTTGAAGATAAATCATGTATATCACAGGTATTTGAAGCTAAACCAGTTGTTTCGCATGGATTCGAAGATAAGCCTTCTAAATCGCATTGATTTCAAGCTAAATCATGTGTTTCGCATAGATTTGAAGCTAACTCGCTAATTTTGCATGCTGTTGAAGCTTATTCATGTATATCACAAGTATTTGAAGCTAAACCATTTGTTTCGCAAGGATTCGAAGATCTGCCTTCTACTTCGCATTGATAAGAAGCTAACTCATGTGTTTCGCATGGATTTGAAGCTAACTCGTTAGTTTTGCATGCTGTTGAAGCTAAATCATGTATATCACAATTGTTTGAAGCTAAACCATTTGATTCGCATGGATTTCAAAATAAGCCTTCTACTTCGCATTGATTTTAATCTAAATCATCTGTTTCGGATGGATTTAAAGCTATCTCGTTTGTTTCGCATGCAGTTGAAGATAAATCATGTATATCACAAGTATTTGAAGCTAATCCATTTGTTTCGCGTGGATTCGAAGATCAGCCTTCTACTTCGCATTGATAAGAAGCAAAATCATGCGTTTCGCATGGATTTGAAGCTAACTCGTTCGTTTCGCTTGCATTTGAAGCTAAATCATGAACATCACATGTATTTGAAGCTGAACCACTTGTTTCGCATGGATTTGAAGATAAGCCTTCTACTTCGCATTGATTTGAAGCTAAATCATGTGTTTCGCATGGATTTGAAGCTAACTCGTTTGTATCGCATGCAGTTGAAGCTAAATCATGTATATCACAATTATATGAAGCTAAACCACTTGATTCGCATGGATTTAAAAATAAGCCTTCTACTTCGCATTGATTTTAATCTAAATCATCTGTTTCGGATGGATTTAAAGCTATCTCGTTTGTTTCGCATGCAGTTGAAGATAAATCATGTATATCACAAGTATTTGAAGCTAATCCATTTGTTTCGCGTGGTTTCGAAGATCAGCCTTCTACTTCGCATTGATTTGAAGTTAAATCATATGTTTCGCATGGATTTGAAGCTAATCGTTTGTTTCGCATGCAATTGAAGCTAAATCATGTATATCACAATTATTTGAAGCTAAACCATTTGATTCGCATGGATTTCAAAATAAGCCTTCTACTTGGCATTGATTTTAATCTAAATCATCTGTTTCGGATGGATTTAAAGCTATCTCGTTTTTTTTCGCATGCAGTTGAAGATAAATCATGTATATCACAGGTATTTGAAGCTAAACCATTTGTTTCGCATGGATTCGTATATAAGCCTTCTAAATCGCATTGATGTCAAGCTAAATCATATGTTTCGCATAGATTTGAAGCTAACTCGCTAATTTTGCATGCTGTTGAAGCTTATTCACGTATATCACAAGTATTTGAAGCTAAACCATTTGTTTCGCAAGGATTCGAAGATCAGCCTTCTACTTCGCATTGATAAGAAGCTAACTCATGTGTTTCGCATGGATTTGAAGCTAACTCGTTAGTTTTGCATGCTGTTGAAGCTAAATCATGTATATCACAAGTATTTGAAGCTAAACCATTTGTTTCGCAAGGATACGAAGAGCAGCCTTCTACTTCGCATTGATAAGAAGCAAAATCATGTGTTTCGCATGGATTTGAAGCTAACTCGTTCGTTTCGCTTGCATTTGAAGCTAAATCATGAACATCACATGTATTTGAAGCTGAACCACTTGTTTCGCATGGATTTGAAGATAAGCCTTCTACTTCGCATTGATTTGAAGCTAAATCATGTGTTTCGAATGGATTTGAAGCTAACTCGTTTGTTTCGCAAGCAATTGAAGCTAAATCATGTATATCACAATTATTTGAAGCTAAACCATTTGATTCGCATGGATTTCAAAATACGCCTTCTACTTCGCATTGATTTTAATCTAAATCATCTGTTTCGGATGGATTTAAAGCCATCTCGTTCGTTTCGCTTGCATTTGAAGCTAAATCATGCACATCACAAGTATTTGAAGCTGAACCACTTGTTTCGCATGGATTTGAAGATAAGCCTTCTACTTCGCATTGATTTGAAGCTAAATCATGTGTTTCGAATGGATTTGAAGCTAACCGTTTGTTTCGCATGCAATCGAAGCTACATCATGTATATCACAATTATTTGAAGCTAAACCATTTGATTCGCATGGATTTCAAAATAAGCCTTCTACTTCCCATTGATTTTAATCTAAATCATCTGTTTCGCATGGATTTAAACCTATCTCGTTTTTTTCGCATGCAGTTGAAGATAAATCATGTATATCACAGGTATTTGAAGCTAAACCATTTGTTTCGCATGGATTCGAATATAAGCCTTCTACTTCGCATTGATAAGAAGCTAACTCATGTGTTTCGGATGGATTTGAAGCTAACTCGTTAGTTTTGCATGCTGTTGAAGCTAAATCATGTATATCACAAGTATTTGAAGCTAAACCATTTGTTTCGCAAGGTTACGAAGATCAGCCTTCTACTTCGCATTGATTTGAAACTAAATCATGTGTTTCGCTTGGATTTCAAGCTAACTCGTTTGTTACGCATGCAGTTGAAGCTGAATCATGTATATCCCAAGTATTTGAAGCTCAACAATTTGATTCGCATGGATTTCAAAATAAGCCTTCTACTTCGCATTGATTTGAAGCGAAATCATGTGTTTCGCTTGGATTTCAAGCTAACTCGTTTGTTTCGCATGCAATTGAAGCTAAATAATGTATCAAACAAGTATTTGAAGCTAAACCATTTGTTTCGCATGGATTCGAAGATCAGCCATCTACCTCGTATTGATTTAAATCTAAATCATGTTTTTCGCATGGATTTGAAGCTAACTCGTTTGTATCGCATGCAGTTGAAACCAAATCATGTATATCACAATTATTTGAAGCTAAACCACTTGATTCGCATGGATTTCAAAATAAGCCTTCTACTTCGCATTGATTTTAATCTAAATCATCTGTTTCGCATGGATTTAAAGCTATCTCGTTTGTTTCGCATGCAGTTGAAGATAAATCATGTATATCACAGGTATTTCAAGCTAAACCATTTGATTCGCATGGATTTGATGCTATGCCATCTACTTCGCTTTTATTTGAAACTGAATCATGTGTTTCTCTTGAATTTGAAGCTAATTCGTTCGTTTCACATGCAGTTGAAGCTAAATCATGAATGTCACAAGTATTTGAAGCTGAACCATTTGTTTCGCACGAATATCAGGCTAAACCATGTGTTTGGAATGAATTTGGAGCTAAATCATGTGTTTCGCATGGATTTGAAGCTAATCGTTTGTATCGCATGCAGTTGAAGCTAAATCATGTATATCACAAGTATTTGAAGCTAAACCATTTGATTCGCATGGATTTGATGCTATGCCATCTACTTCGCTTTTATTTGAAACTGAATCATGTGTTTCTCTTGAATTTGAAGCTAACACGTTCGTTTCACATGCAGTTGAAGCTAAATCATGTATGTCACAAGTATTTGAAGCTGAACCATTTGTTTCGCACGAATATCAGGCTAAACCATGTGGTTGGAATGAATTTGAAGCTAAATCATGTGTTTCGCATAGATTTGAAGCTAACTCATTTGTTACGCATGCAGTTGAAGCTGAATCATGTATATCCCAAGTATTTGAAGCTCAACCAGTTGATTCGCATGGATTAGAAGATAAGCCTTCTACTTCGCATTGATTTTAATCTAAATCATGTGTTTCGCATGCATTTGAAGCTAATCGTTTGTATCGCATGGAGTTGAAGCTAAATCATGTATATCACAAGTATTTGCAGCTAAACCATTTGATTCGCATGGATTTGATGCAATGCCATCTACTTCGCTTTTATTTGAAACTGAATCATGTTTTTCTCTTGAATTTTAAGCTAACTAGTTTGTTTCGTAATGCAGTTGAAGCTAAATCATGTATATCACAATTATTTGAAGCTAAACCATTTGATTCGCATGGATTTCAAAATAAGCCTTCTACTTCGCATTGATTTTAATCTAAATCATCTGTTTCGCATGGATTTAAAGCTATCTCGTTTGTTTCGCATGCAGTTGAAGATAAATCATGTATATTACAGGTATTTGAAGCTAAACCAGTTGTTTCGCAAGGATTCGAAGATAAGCCTTCTAAATCGCATTGATTTCAAGCTAAATCATGTGTTTCGCATGGATTTGAAGCTAACTCGCTAGTTTTGCATGCTGTTGAAGCTTATTCATGTACATCACAAGTATTTGAAGCTAAACCATTTGTTTCGCAAGGATTCGAAGCTCAGCCTTCTACTTCGCATTGATAAGAAGCTAAATCATGTGTTTCGCTTGGATTTCAAGCTAACTCGTTTGTTTCGCATGCAATTGAAGCTAAATCATGTATATCACAATTATTTGAAGCTAAACCATTTGATTCGCATGGATTTCAAAATAAGCCTTCTACTTCGCATTGATTTTAATCTAAATCATCTGTTTCGGATGGATTTAAAGCTATCTCGTTTTTTTCGCATGCAGTTGAAGATATATCATGTATATCACAGGTATTTGAAGCTAAACCATTTGTTTCTCATGGATTCGAATATAAGCCTTCTAAATCGCATTGATGTCAAGCTAAATCATATGTTTCGCATAGATTTGAAGCTAACTCGCTAATTTTGCATGCTGTTGAAGCTTATTCATGTATATCACAAGTATTTGAAGCTAAACCATTTGTTTCGCAAGGATTCGAAGATCAGCCTTCTACTTCGCATTGATAAGAAGCTAACTCATGTGTTTCGCTTGGATTTGAAGCTAACTCATTTGTTACGCATGCAGTTGAAGCTGAATCATGTATATCCCAAGTATTTGAAGCTCAACCAGTTGATTCGCATGGATTAGAAGATAAGCCTTCTACTTCGCATTGATTTTAATCTAAATCATGTGTTTCGCATGCATTTGAAGCTAATCGTTTGTATCGCATGGAGTTGAAGCTAAATCATGTATATCACAAGTATTTGCAGCTAAACCATTTGATTCGCATGGATTTGATGCAATGCCATCTACTTCGCTTTTATTTGAAACTGAATCATGTTTTTCTCTTGAATTTTAAGCTAACTAGTTTGTTTCGTAATGCAGTTGAAGCTAAATCATGTATATCACAATTATTTGAAGCTAAACCATTTGATTCGCATGGATTTCAAAATAAGCCTTCTACTTCGCATTGATTTTAATCTAAATCATCTGTTTCGCATGGATTTAAAGCTATCTCGTTTGTTTCGCATGCAGTTGAAGATAAATCATGTATATTACAGGTATTTGAAGCTAAACCAGTTGTTTCGCAAGGATTCGAAGATAAGCCTTCTAAATCGCATTGATTTCAAGCTAAATCATGTGTTTCGCATGGATTTGAAGCTAACTCGCTAGTTTTGCATGCTGTTGAAGCTTATTCATGTACATCACAAGTATTTGAAGCTAAACCATTTGTTTCGCAAGGATTCGAAGCTCAGCCTTCTACTTCGCATTGATAAGAAGCTAAATCATGTGTTTCGCATGGATATGAAGCTAACTCGTTCGTTTCGCTTGCATTTGAAGCTAAATCATGCACATCACAAGTATTTGAAGCTGAACCACTTGTTTCGCATGGATTTGAAGATAAGCCTTCTACTTCGCATTGATTTGAAGCTAAATCATGTGTGTCGAATGGATTTGAAGCTAACTCGATTGTTTCGCATGCAATTGAAGCTACATCATGTATATCACAATTATTTGAAGCTAAACCATTTGATTCGCATGGATTTCAAAATAAGCCTTCTACTTCGCATTGATTTTAATCTAAATCATCTGTTTCGGATGGATTTAAAGCTATCTCGTTTTTTTCGCATGCAGTTGAAGATAAATCATGTATATCACAAGTATTTGAAGCTAATCCATTTGTTTCGCGTGGATTCGAAGATCAGCCTTCTACTTCGCATTGATAAGAAGCAAAATCATGTGTTTCGCATGGATTTGAAGCTAACTCGTTCGTTTCGCTTGCATTTGAAGCTAAATCATGCACATCACAAGTATTTGAAGCTGAACCACTTGTTTCGCATGGATTTGAAGATAAGCCTTCTACTTCGCATTGATTTGAAGCTAAATCATGTGTGTCGAATGGATTTGAAGCTAACTCGATTGTTTCGCATGCAATTGAAGCTACATCATGTATATCACAATTATTTGAAGCTAAACCATTTGATTCGCATGGATTTCAAAATAAGCCTTCTACTTCGCATTGATTTTAATCTAAATCATCTGTTTCGGATGGATTTAAAGCTATCTCGTTTTTTTCGCATGCAGTTGAAGATAAATCATGTATATCACAAGTATTTGAAGCTAATCCATTTGTTTCGCGTGGATTCGAAGATCAGCCTTCTACTTCGCATTGATTTGAAGTTAAATCATATGTTTCGCATGGATTTGAAGCTAATCGTTTGTATCGCATGCAGTTGAAGCTAAATCATGTATATCACAATTATTTGAAGCTAAACCATTTGATTCGCATGGATTTGATGCTATGCCATCTACTTCGCTTTTATTTGAAACTGAATCATGTGTTTCTCTTGAATTTGAAGCTAACACGTTCGTTTCACATGCAGTTGAAGCTAAATCATGTATGTCACAAGTATTTGAAGCTGAACCATTTGTTTCGCACGAATATCAGGCTAAACCATGTGTTTGGATTGAATTTGAAGCTAAATCATGCGTTTCGCATAGATTTGAAGCTAACTCATTTGTTACGCATGCAGTTGAAGCTGAATCATGTATATCCTAAGTATTTGAAGCTCAACCATTTGATTCGCATGGTTTTGATGCAATGCCATCAACTTCGCTTTTATTTGAAACTGAATCATGTGTTTCTCTTTAATTTAAAGCTAACTAGTTTGTTTCGTAATGCAGTTGAAGCTAAATCATGTATATCACAATTATTTGAAGCTAAACCATTTGATTCGCATGGATTTCAAAATAAACCTTCTACTTCGCATTGATTTTAATCTAAATCATCTGTTTCGCATGGATTTAAAGCTATCTCGTTTGTTTCGCATGCAGTTGAAGATAAATCATGTATATTACAGGTATTTGAAGCTAAACCAGTTGTTTCGCAAGGATTCGAAGATAAGCCTTCTAAATCGCATTGATTTCAAGCTAAATCATGTGTTTCGCATGGATTTGAAGCTAACTCGCTAGTTTTGCATGCTGTTGAACCTTATTCATGTACATCACAAGTATTTGAAGCTAAACCATTTGTTTCGCAAGGATTCGAAGATCAGCCTTCTACTTCGCATTGATAAGAAGCTAAATCATGTGTTTCGCTTGGATTTCAAGCTAACTCGTTTGTTTCGCATGCAATTGAAGCTAAATCATGTATATCACAATTATTTGAAGCTAAACCATTTGATTCGCATGGATTTCAAAATAAGCCTTCTACTTCGCACTGATTTTAATCTAAATCATCTGTTTCGGATGGATTTAAAGCTATCTCGTTTTTTTCGCATGCAGTTGAAGATATATCATGTATATCACAGGTATTTGAAGCTAAACCATTTGTTTCTCATGGATTCGAATATAAGCCTTCTAAATCGCATTGATGTCAAGCTAAATCATATGTTTCGCATAGATTTGAAGCTAACTCGCTAATTTTGCATGCTGTTGAAGCTTATTCATGTATATCACAAGTATTTGAAGCTAAACCATTTGTTTCGCAAGGATTCGAAGATCAGCCTTCTACTTCGCATTGATAAGAAGCTAACTCATGTGTTTCGCATGGATTTGAAGCTAACTCGTTAGTTTTGCATGCTGTTGAAGCTAAATCATGTATATCACAAGTATTTGAAGCTAAACCATTTGTTTCGCAAGGATACGAAGAGCAGCCTTCTACTTCGCATTGATAAGAAGCAAAATCATGTGTTTCGCATGGATTTGAAGCTAACTCGTTCGTTTCGCTTGCATTTGAAGCTAAATCATGAACATCACATGTATTTGAAGCTGAACCACTTGTTTCGCATGGATTTGAAGATAAGCCTTCTACTTCGCATTGATTTGAAGCTAAATCATGTGTTTCGAATGGATTTGAAGCTAACTCGTTTGTTTCGCAAGCAATTGAAGCTAAATCATGTATATCACAATTATTTGAAGCTAAACCATTTGATTCGCATGGATTTCAAAATACGCCTTCTACTTCGCATTGATTTTAATCTAAATCATCTGTTTCGGATGGATTTAAAGCCATCTCGTTCGTTTCGCTTGCATTTGAAGCTAAATCATGCACATCACAAGTATTTGAAGCTGAACCACTTGTTTCGCATGGATTTGAAGATAAGCCTTCTACTTCGCATTGATTTGAAGCTAAATCATGTGTTTCGAATGGATTTGAAGCTAACCGTTTGTTTCGCATGCAATCGAAGCTACATCATGTATATCACAATTATTTGAAGCTAAACCATTTGATTCGCATGGATTTCAAAATAAGCCTTCTACTTCCCATTGATTTTAATCTAAATCATCTGTTTCGCATGGATTTAAACCTATCTCGTTTTTTTCGCATGCAGTTGAAGATAAATCATGTATATTACAGGTATTTGAAGCTAAACCAGTTGTATCGCAAGGATTCGAAGATAAGCCTTCTAAATCGCATTGATTTCAAGCTAAATCATGTGTTTCGCATGGATTTGAAGCTAACTCGTTTGTTTCGCATGCAACTGAAGCTAAATCATGTATATCACAATTATTTGAAGCTAAACCATTTGTTTCGCATGGATTCGAATATAAGCCTTCTAAATCGCATTGATGTCAAGCTCAATCATATGTTTCGCATAGATTTGAAGCTAACTCGCTAATTTTGCATGCTGTTGAAGCTTATTCATGTATATCACAAGTATTTGAAGCTAAACCATTTGTTTCGCAAGGATTCGAAGATCAGCCTTCTACTTCGCATTGATAAGAAGCAAAATCATGTGTTTCGCATGGATTTGAAGCTAACTCGTTCGTTTCGATTGCATTTGAAGCTAAATCATGCACATCACAAGTATTTGAAGCTGAACCACTTGTTTCGCATGGATTTGAAGATAAGCCTTCTACTTCGCATTGATTTGAAGCTAAATCATGTGTTTCGAATGGATTTGAAGCTAACTCGTTTGTTTCGCATGCAATTGAAGCTAAATCATGTATATCACAATTATTTGAAGCTAAACCTTTTGATTCGCATGGATTTCAAAATAAGCCTTCTACTTCGCATTGATTTTAATCTAAATCATCTGTTTCGGATGGATTTAAAGCTTTCTCGTTTGTTTCGCATGCAGTTGAAGATAAATCATGTATATCACAAGTATTTGAAGCAAATCCATTTGTTTCGCGTGGATTCGAAGATCAGCCTTCTACTTCGCATTGATTTGAAGTTAAATCATATGTTTCGCATGGATTTGAAGCTAATCGTTTGTATCGCATGCAGTTGAAGCTAAATCATGTATATCACAAGTATTTGAAGCTAAACCATTTGATTCGCATGGATTTGATGCTATGCCATCTACTTCGCTTTTATTTGAAACTGAATCATGTGTTTCTCTTGAATTTGAAGCTAACACGTTCGTTTCACATGCAGTTGAAGCTAAATCATGTATGTCACAAGTATTTGAAGCTGAACCATTTGTTTCGCACGAATATCAGGCTAAACCATGTGTTTGGATTGAATTTGAAGCTAAATCATGCGTTTCGCATAGATTTGAAGCTAACACATTTGTTACGCATGCAGTTGAAGCTGAATCATGTGTATCCTAAGTATTTGAAGCTCAACCATTTGATTCGCATGGATTTGAAGATAAGCCTTCTACTTCGCATTGATTTTAATCTAAATCATGTGTTTCGCATGCATTTGAAGCTAATCGTTTGTATCGCATGGAGTTGAAGCTAAATCATGTATATCACAAGTATTTGCAGCTAAACCATTTGATTCGCATGGTTTTGATGCAATGCCATCAACTTCGCTTTTATTTGAAACTGAATCATGTGTTTCTCTTGAATTTAAAGCTAACTAGTTTGTTTCGTAATGCAGTTGAAGCTAAATCATGTATATCACAATTATTTGAAGCTAAACCATTTGATTCGCATGGATTTCAAAATAAACCTTCTACTTCGCATTGATTTTAATCTAAATCATCTGTTTCGCATGGATTTAAAGCTATCTCGTTTGTTTCGCATGCAGTTGAAGATAAATCATGTATATTACAGGTATTTGAAGCTAAACCAGTTGTTTCGCAAGGATTCGAAGATCAGCCTTCTACTTCGCATTGATAAGAAGCAAAATCATGTGTTTCGCATGGATTTGAAGCTAACTCGTTCGTTTCGCTTGCAATTGAAGATAAATCATGCACATCACAAGTATTTGAAGCTGAACCACTTGTTTCGCATGGATTTGAAGATAAGCCTTCTACTTCTCATTGATTTGAAGTTAAATCATATGTTTCGCATGGATTTGAAGCTAATCGTTTGTATCGCATGCAGTTGAAGCTAAATCGTGTATATCACAAGTATTTGAAGCTCAACCATTTGATTCGCATGGATTTGAAGATAAGCCTTCTACTTCGCATTGATTTTAATCTAAATCATGTGTTTCGCATGGATTTGAAGCTAACTCGTTCGTTTTGCATGCAGTTGAAGATAAATCATGTATATCACAGGTATTTGAAGCTAAACCATTTGTTTCGCATGGATTCGAAGATAAGCCTTCTAAATCGCATTGATTTCAAGCTAAATCATATGTTTCGCATAGATTTGAAGCTAACTCGCTAATTTTGCATGCTGTTGAAGCTTATTCATGTATATCACAAGTATTTGAAGCTAAACCATTTGTTTCGCAAGGATTCAAAGATCAGCCTTCTACTTCGCATTGATAAGAAGCTAACTCATGTGTTTCGCTTGGATTTGAAGCTAACTCGCTAGTTTTGCATGCTGTTGAAGCTTATTCATGTACATCACAATTATTTGAAGCTAAACCATTTGTTTCGCAAGGATTCGAAGATCAGCCTTCTACTTCGCATTGATAAGAAGCTAAATCATGTGTTTCGCTTGGATTTCAAGCTAACTCGTTTGTTTCGCATGCAACTGAAGCTAAATCATGTATATCACAATTATTTGAAGCTAAACCATTTGTTTCGCATGGATTCGAATATAAGCCTTCTAAATCGCATTGATGTCAAGCTAAATCATATGTTTCGCATAGATTTGAAGCTAACTCGCTAATTTTGCATGCTGTTGAAGCTTATTCATGTCTATCACAAGTATTTGAAGCTAAACCATTTGTTTCGCAAGGATTCGAAGATCAGCCTTCTACTTCGCATTGATAAGAAGCAAAATCATGTGTTTCGCATGGATTTGAAGCTAACTCGTTCGTTTCGATTGCATTTGAAGCTAAATCATGCACATCACAAGTATTTGAAGCTGAACCACTTGTTTCGCATGGATTTGAAGATAAGCCTTCTACTTCGCATTGATTTGAAGCTAAATCATGTGTTTCGAATGGATTTGAAGCTAACTCGTTTGTTTCGCATGCAATTGAAGCTAAATCATGTATATCACAATTATTTGAAGCTAAACCTTTTGATTCGCATGGATTTCAAAATAAGCCTTCTACTTCGCATTGATTTTAATCTAAATCATCTGTTTCGGATGGATTTAAAGCTTTCTCGTTTGTTTCGCATGCAGTTGAAGATAAATCATGTATATCACAAGTATTTGAAGCAAATCCATTTGTTTCGCGTGGATTCGAAGATCAGCCTTCTACTTCGCATTGATTTGAAGTTAAATCATATGTTTCGCATGGATTTGAAGCTAATCGTTTGTATCGCATGCAGTTGAAGCTAAATCATGTATATCACAAGTATTTGAAGCTAAACCATTTGATTCGCATGGATTTGATGCTATGCCATCTACTTCGCTTTTATTTGAAACTGAATCATGTGTTTCTCTTGAATTTGAAGCTAACACGTTCGTTTCACATGCAGTTGAAGCTAAATCATGTATGTCACAAGTATTTGAAGCTGAACCATTTGTTTCGCACGTATATCTGGCTAAACCATGTGTTTGGATTGAATTTGAAGCTAAATCATGCGTTTCGCATAGATTTGAAGCTAACTCATTTGTTACGCATGCAGTTGAAGCTGAATCATGTATATCCCAAGTATTTGAAGCTCAACCATTTGATTCGCATGGATTTGAAGATAAGCCTTCTACTTCGCATTGATTTTAATCTAAATCATCTGTTTCGCATGGATTTAAAGCTATCTCGTTTGTTTCGCATGCAGTTGAAGATAAATCATGTATATTACAGGTATTTGAAGCTAAACCAGTTGTTTCGCATGGCTTCGAAGATAAGCCTTCTAAATCGCATTGATTTCAAGCTAAGTCATGTGTTTCGCATGGATTTGAAGCTAACTCGCTAGTTTTGCATGCTGTTGAAGCTTATTCATGTACATCACAAGTATTTGAAGCTAAACCATTTGTTTCGCAAGGATTCGAAGATCAGCCTTCTACTTCGCATTGATAAGAAGCTAAATCATGTGTTTCGCTTGGATTTCAAGCTAACTCGTTTGTTTCGCATGCAACTGAAGCTAAATCATGTATATCACAATTATTTGAAGCTAAACCATTTGTTTCGCATGGATTCGAATATAAGCCTTCTAAATCGCATTGATGTCAAGCTAAATCGTATGTTTCGCATAGATTTGAAGCTAACTCGCTAATTTTGCATGCTGTTGAAGCTTATTCATGTATATCACAAGTATTTGAAGCTAAACCATTTGTTTCGCAAGGATTCGAAGATCAGCCTTCTACTTCGCATTGATAAGAAGCTAACTCATGTGTTTCGCATGGATTTGAAGCTAACTCGTTAGTTTTGCATGCTGTTGAAGCTAAATCATGTATATCACAAGTATTTGAAGCTAAACCATTTGTTTCGCAAGGTTACGAAGATCAGCCTTCTACTTCGCATTGATAAGAAGCAAAATCATGTGTTTCGCATGGATTTGAAGCTAACTCGTTCGTTTCGCTTGCATTTGAAGCTAAATCATGCACATCACAAGTATTTGAAGCTGAACCATTTGATTCGCATGGATTTGAAGATAAGCCTTCTACTTCGCATTGATTTGAAGCTAAATCATGTGTTTCGCTTGGATTTCAAGCTAACTCGTTTGTTTCGCATGCAATTGAAGCTAAATAATGTATCAAACAAGTATTTGAAGCTAAACCATTTGTTTCGCATGGATTCGAAGATCAGCCATCTACCTCGTATTGATTTAAAGCTAAATCATGTGTTTCGCATGGATTTGAAGCTAACTCGTTTGTAGCGCATGCAGTTGAAGCCAAATCATGTATATCACAATTATTTGAAGCTAAACCACTTGATTCGCATGGATTTCAAAATAAGCCTTCTACTTCGCATTGATTTTAATCTAAATCATCTGTTTCGCATGGATTTAAAGCTATCTCGTTTGTTTCGCATGCAGTTGAAGATAAATCATGTATATCACAGGTATTTCAAGCTAAACCATTTGATTCGCATGGATTTGATGCTATGCCATCTACTTCGCTTTTATTTGAAACTGAATCATGTGTTTCTCTTGAATTTGAAGCTAACTCGTTCGTTTCACATGCAGTTGAAGCTAAATCATGTATGTCACAGGTATTTCAAGCTAAACCATTTGATTCGCATGGATTTGATGCTATGCCATCTACTTCGCTTTTATTTGAAACTGAATCATGTGTTTCTCTTGAATTTGAAGCTAACTCGTTCGTTTCACATGCAGTTGAAGCTAAATCATGTATGTCACAAGTATTTGAAGCTGAACCATTTGTTTCGCACGAATATCAGGCTAAACCATGTGTTTGGAATGAATTTGAAGCTAAATCATGTGTTTCGCATAGATTTGAAGCTAACTAAATTGTTACGCATGCAGTTGAAGCTGAATCATGTATATCCCAAGTATTTGAAGCTCAACCATTTGTTTCGCATGGATTTGAAGATAAGCCTTCTACTTCGCATTGATTTTAATCTAAATCATGTGTTTCGCATGCATTTGAAGCTAATCGTTTGTATCGCATGGAGTTGAAGCTAAATCATGTATATGACAAGTATTTGAAGCTAAACCATTTGATTCGCATGGATTTGATGCTATGCCATCTACTTCGCTTTTATTTGAAACTGAATCATGTGTTTCTCTTGAATTTGAAGCTAACTAGTTTGTTTCGTAATGCAGTTGAAGCTAAATCATGTATATCACAATTATTTGAAGCTAAACCATTTGTTTCGCAAGGTTACGAAGATCAGCCTTCTACTTCGCATTGATAAGAAGCAAAATCATGTGTTTCGCATGGATTTGAAGCTAACTCGTTCGTTTCGCTTGCATTTGAAGCTAAATCATGCACATCACAAGTATTTGAAGCTGAACCACTTGTTTCGCATGGATTTGAAGATAAGCCTTCTACTTCGCATTGATTTGAAGCTAAATCATGTGTTTCGCTTGGATTTCAAGCTAACTCGTTTGTTTCGCATGCAATTGAAGCTAAATCATGTATATCACAATTATTTGAAGCTAAACCATTTGATTCGCATGGATTTCAAAGTAAGCCTTCTACTTCGCATTGATTTTAATCTAAATCATCTGGTTCGGATGGATTTAAAGCTATCTCGTTTGTTTCGTATGCAGTTGAAGATAAATCATATATATCACAAGTATTTGAAGCTAATCCATTTGTTTCGCACGAATATCAGGCTAAACAATGTGTTTGGAATGAATTTGAAGCTAAATCATGTGTTTCGCATAGATTTGAAGCTAACTCGTTTGTTACGCATGCAGTTGAAGCTGAATCATGTATATCCCAAGTATTTGAAGCTCAACCATTTGATTCGCATGGATTTCAAAATAAGCCTTCTACTTCGCATTGATTTGAAGCGAAATCATGTGTTTCGCTTGGATTTCAAGCTAACTCGTTTGTTTCGCATGCAATTGAAGCTAAATAATGTATCAAACAAGTATTTGAAGCTAAACCATTTGTTTCGCATGGATTCGAAGATCAGCCATCTACCTCGTATTGATTTAAAGCTAAATCATGTGTTTCGCATGGATTTGAAGCTAACTCGTTTGTATCGCATGCAGTTGAAGCCAAATCATGTATATCACAATTATTTGAAGCTAAACCACTTGATTCGCATGGATTTCAAAATAAGCCTTCTACTTCGCATTGATTTTAATCTAAATCATCTGTTTCGCATGGATTTAAAGCTATCTCGTTTGTTTCGCATGCAGTTGAAGATAAATCATGTATATCACAGGTATTTCAAGCTAAACCATTTGATTCGCATGGATTTGATGCTATGCCATCTACTTCGCTTTTATTTGAAACTGAATCATGTGTTTCTCTTGAATTTGAAGCTAACTCGTTCGTTTCACATGCAGTTGAAGCTAAATCATGTATGTCACAAGTATTTGAAGCTGAACCATTTGTTTCGCACGAATATCAGGCTTCACCATGTGTTTGGAATGAATTTGAAGCTAAATCATGTGTTTCGCATAGATTTGAAGCTAACTAAATTGTTACGCATGCAGTTGAAGCTGAATCATGTATATCCCAAGTATTTGAAGCTCAACCATTTGATTCGCATGGATTTGAAGATAAGCCTTCTACTTCGCATTGATTTGAAGCGAAAACATGTGTTTCGCTTGGATTTCAAGCTAACTCGTTTGTTTCGCATGCAATTGAAGCTAAATAATGTATCAAACAAGTATTTGAAGCTAAACCATTTGTTTCGCATGGATTCGAAGATCAGCCATCTACCTCGTATTGATTTAAAGCTAAATCATGTGTTTCGCATGGATTTGAAGCTAACTCGTTTGTATCGCATGCAGTTGAAGCTAAATCATGTATATCACAATTATTTGAAGCTAAACCACTTGATTCGCATGGATTTAAAAATAAGCCTTCTACTTCGCATTGATTTTAATCTAAATCATCTGTTTCGGATGGATTTAAAGCTATCTCGTTTGTTTCGCATGCAGTTGAAGATAAATCATGTATATCACAAGTATTTGAAACTAAACCATTTGTTTCGCAAGGATTCGAAGATCAGCCTTCTACTTCGCATTGATAAGAAGCTAACTCATGTGTTTCGCATGGATTTGAAGCCAACTCGTTAGTTTTGCATGCTGTTTAAGCTAAATCATGTATATCACAAGTATTTGAAGCTAAACCATTTGTTTCGCAAGGATACGAAGTTCAGTCTTCTACTTCGCATTGATAAGAAGCAAAATCATGTGTTTCGCATGGATTTGAAGCTAACTCGTTCGTTTCGCTTGCATTTGAAGCTAAATCATGCACATCACAAGTATTTGAAGCTAAACCATTTGATTCGCATGGATTTCAAAATAAGCCTTCTACTTCGCATTGATTTTAATCTAAATCATCTGTTTCGGATGGATTTAAAGCTATCTCGTTTGTTTCGCATGCAGTTGAAGATAAATTATGTATATCACAAGTATTTGAAGCTAATCCATTTGTTTCGCGTGGATTCGAAGATCAGCCTTCTACTTCGCATTGATTTGAAGTTAAATCATATGTTTCGCATGGATTTGAAGATAACTCGTCTGTTTCGCATTCAGTTGAAGCTAAATTACTTATATTCGCAAGCACTGAAGCCAAATCATTCGGTTCGCATGGATTTGAAGCTAAGCCTCCTCCTTCGCATTAATATGATGCTATATCATGTGTTTCGCTTGTATTTGTAGCTAACTCGTTTGTTTCTCATGCAATTGAAGCTAAATCATGTTTATCACAAGTGCCTGTATCTAAACCATCTGTTTCGCATGAATATTAAGCTAAGCCATGTGTTTCGCATGAATTTGAAGCTAAATCATGCGTTTCGCATGGATTTGATGCTAATCCTTCTACTTCGCATTGATTTGAAGGTAAATCATGTGATTCGCATGGATTTGAAGATAACTCGATTGTTTGACATGCAGTTGAATCTATATCACTTATATTCGCAAGCATTTGAAGCCGAATCATTCGGTTTGCAAGGATTTGAAGCTAAGCCTTCTACTTCGCATTGATTTGATGCTAAATTATGTGTTTCGCATGCAGTTGAAGCTAAATTACGTATATCACAAGTGTTTGAAACTTAATCATTCAGTTCGCATGGATTTGAAGCTAAGCCTTCTACTTCGCATTGATTTGAAGTTAAATCATGTGTTACGCTTGGATTTGAAGCTCACTCGTTTGTTTCGCCTGCATTTGAAGCTTAATCATGTATATCACAAGTATTTGAAGGTAAACCATTTGTTTTGAAGCTAAATCACGTGTTTCACATGGATTTGAAGCTAAGCCTTCTACTTCGCATTGATTTGAAACTTAATCATGTGTTTCGCTTGGATTTGAAGATAATTCGTTTGTTTCGCATGCAGTTGGAGCTAAATCATGTATTTCACAAGTATTTGAAGCTAAACTTTTCGTTACTCATGTATTTGAAGCTAAGCCTTCTACCTCGCATTGATTTGAAGCTAAATCATGTTTATCACAAGTGTCTGTATCTAAACCATCTGTTTCGCATGAATATTAAGCTAAGCCATGTGTTTCGCATGAATTTGAAGCTAAATCTTGCGTTTCAAATGGATTTGATGCTAATCCTTCTACTTCGCATTGATTTGAAGCTAAATCATGTGTTTCGCATGGATTTGAAACTAACTCGTGTGTTTCGCCAGCATTTGAATCTATATCACTTATATCGCAAGTATCTGAAGCTAAATCCTTTGTTCCGCATGGATTTGAAGATAAGCCATCCACTTCGCATTGATTTGAAGCGAAATCATGTGTTTCGCATGGATTTGAAGCTAACTCGTGTGTTTTGCATGCAGTTGAATCTAAATTGTGTATATCACAAGTATTTGAAGCTAAACCATTTTTTTCGCATGATTTCGAAAATAAGCCTTATACTTCGCATTGATTTGAAGGTGAATCATGTGTTTCGCTTGTATTTGAATCTAACTCGTGTGTTTCGCATGCAGTTGAAGCTAAAACTTGTATATCACAAGTATTTGAAGCACAACCATTTGTTTCGCATGGATTCGAAGTAAAGCCTTCTACTTCCTATTGATTTGAAGCTAAATCATGTGTTTCGCATGGATTTGATTCTAACTCGTTTGTTTCGCATGCTGTTGAAGCTAAATCATTTATATCTCAAGCATTTGAAGCTAAACCATTTGTTTCGCATGCATTCGAAGATAAGCATTCCACTTCGCATTGATTTGAAGCTAAATCATGTGTTTCGCATGGATTTGAAGTTAAATCATGTGTTACGCTTGGATTTGAAGCTCACTCGTTTGTTTCGCCTGCATTTGAAGCTTAATCATGTATATCACAAGCATTTGAAGGTAAACCATTTGTTTTGAAGCTAAATCACGTGTTTTACATGGATTTGTAGCTAAGCCTTCTACTTCGCATTGATTTGCAACTTAATCATGTGTTTCGCTCGGATTTGAAGATAATTCGTTTGTTTCGCATGCAGTTGAAACTATATCATGTATATCACAAGTATTTGAAGCTAAACCATTTGATTCGCATGTATTTGAATCTAAGCATTCCACTTCTCATTGATTTGAAGCTAAATCACGTGTTTCGCTTGGATTTGAAGCTAACTCGTTTGTTTCGCATGCAGTTCGAGCTAAATCATGTATTTCACAAGTATTTGAAGCTAAACTTTTTGTTACTCATGTATTTGAAGCTAAGCCTTCCACCACGCATTGATATGAAGCTAAATCATGTGTTTCGCATGGATTTGATTCTAACTCGTTTGTTTCGCATGCTGTTGAAGCTAAATCATTTATATCTCAAGCATTTGAAGCTAAACCATTTGTTTCGCATGCATTCGAAGATAAGCATTCCACTTCGGATTGAATTGAAGCTAAATCATGTGTTTCGCATGGATTTGAAACTAACTCGTCTGTTTCGCCTGCTTTCGAATCTATATCACTTATATCGCAAGTATCTGAAGCTGAACCATTTGTTTCGCATGGATTTGAAGCTAACTCATTTGTTTCGCCTGCATTTGAAGCTATATCACTTATATCGCAAGCATTTGAAGCTTAATCATTCGTTTTGCATGGATTTGAATCTAAACCTTCTACATCACATTGATTTGATGCAAAATCATGTGTTTCGCTTGGATTTGAAGCTAACTCGTATGTTTCGCATGGAGTTGAAGGTAAAACATGTATAAAACAAGTATTTCAAGCTAAACTATTCTTTTCGCATGGATTTGTAGCTAAGCCTTCTACGCCGCACTGATTTGAAGCTAAATCATGTGTTTCGCATTAATTTGAAGATAACTCGTTCGTTCGTCTGCATTTGAAGTTATTTCATTTATATCGCAAGTATTTGAATCTAAATCATATGTTCCGCATGGATTTGAAGCTAACTCGTTTGTTTCGCATGGATTTGAAGCTAAGCCTTCAACTTCGCATTGATTTGAAGCTAAATCATGTGTTTCGTATGAATTTGAATCGAACTGTTTGATTCGCATGCATTTGAAGCTATATCACTTATATCGCAAGTATTTAAAGCTAAATCATTTGTTTCGCATGGATTTGAAGGTAAACCTTTAACTTCGCATTGATTTGAAGCTAAATCATGTGTTTCGCATGAATTTGAAGATAACTCGTTCGTTTGGTCTGCATTTGAAGCTATTTCATTTATATCGCAAGTATTTGAATCTAAATCATGTGTTTCGCTCGGATTTGAAGATAAACCTTCTACTTCGCATGATTTGAAGCTAAATCATGTTTATCACAATTATCTGAATCTATACCATTTGTTTCGCTTGGATTTGAAGCTAAGCCTTCTACGCCGCACTGATTTGAAGCTAAATCATGTGTTTCGCATTAATTTGAAGATAACTCTTTCGTTCGTCTGCATTTGAAGTTATTTCATTTATATCGCAAGTTTTGAATCTAAATCATGTGTTTCGCATGAATTTGAAGCTAACTGTTTGTTCCGCCTGCATTTGAATCTATATCACTTATATCGCAAGCATTTGAAGCTAAATCATTGGTTTTGCTTGGATTTGAAGCTAAACCTTCTACATCACATTGATTTGAAGCAAAATTATGTGTTTCGCTTGGATTTGAAGCTAACTCGTATGTTTCGCATGGAGTTGAAGGTAAAACATGTATAAAACAAGTATTTCAAGCTAAACTATACTTTTCGCATGTATTTGAAGATAATCCTACTACTCCGCATGGATTTGAAGTTAACTCGTTTGTTTCTCATGCAATTGAAGCTAAATCATGTTTATCACAAGTGCCTGTATCTAAACCATCTGTTTCGCATGAATATTAAGCTAAGCCATGTGTTTCGCATGAATTTGAAGCTAAATCATGCGTTTCGCATGGATTTGATGCTAATCCTTCTACTTCGCATTGATTTGAAGGTAAATCATGTGATTCGCATGGATTTGAAGATAACTCGATTGTTTGACATGCAGTTGAATCTATATCACTTATATTCGCAAGCATTTGAAGCCGAATCATTCGGTTTGCAAGGATTTGAAGCTAAGCCTTCTACTTCGCATTGATTTGATGCTAAATTATGTGTTTCGCATGCAGTTGAAGCTAAATTACGTATATCACAAGTGTTTGAAACTTAATCATTCAGTTCGCATGGATTTGAAGCTAAGCCTTCTACTTCGCATTGATTTGAAGTTAAATCATGTGTTACGCTTGGATTTGAAGCTCACTCGTTTGTTTCGCCTGCATTTGAAGCTTAATCATGTATATCACAAGTATTTGAAGGTAAACCATTTGTTTTGAAGCTAAATCACGTGTTTCACATGGATTTGAAGCTAAGCCTTCTACTTCGCATTGATTTGAAACTTAATCATGTGTTTCGCTTGGATTTGAAGATAATTCGTTTGTTTCGCATGCAGTTGGAGCTAAATCATGTATTTCACAAGTATTTGAAGCTAAACTTTTCGTTACTCATGTATTTGAAGCTAAGCCTTCTACCTCGCATTGATTTGAAGCTAAATCATGTTTATCACAAGTGTCTGTATCTAAACCATCTGTTTCGCATGAATATTAAGCTAAGCCATGTGTTTCGCATGAATTTGAAGCTAAATCTTGCGTTTCAAATGGATTTGATGCTAATCCTTCTACTTCGCATTGATTTGAAGCTAAATCATGTGTTTCGCATGGATTTGAAACTAACTCGTGTGTTTCGCCAGCATTTGAATCTATATCACTTATATCGCAAGTATCTGAAGCTAAATCCTTTGTTCCGCATGGATTTGAAGATAAGCCATCCACTTCGCATTGATTTGAAGCGAAATCATGTGTTTCGCATGGATTTGAAGCTAACTCGTGTGTTTTGCATGCAGTTGTGAATCTAAATTGTGTATATCACAAGTATTTGAAGCTAAACCATTTTTTTCGCATGATTTCGAAAATAAGCCTTATACTTCGCATTGATTTGAAGGTGAATCATGTGTTTCGCTTGTATTTGAATCTAACTCGTGTGTTTCGCATGCAGTTGAAGCTAAAACTTGTATATCACAAGTATTTGAAGCACAACCATTTGTTTCGCATGGATTCGAAGTAAAGCCTTCTACTTCCTATTGATTTGAAGCTAAATCATGTGTTTCGCATGGATTTGATTCTAACTCGTTTGTTTCGCATGCTGTTGAAGCTAAATCATTTATATCTCAAGCATTTGAAGCTAAACCATTTGTTTCGCATGCATTCGAAGATAAGCATTCCACTTCGCATTGATTTGAAGCTAAATCATGTGTTTCGCATGGATTTGAAGTTAAATCATGTGTTACGCTTGGATTTGAAGCTCACTCGTTTGTTTCGCCTGCATTTGAAGCTTAATCATGTATATCACAAGCATTTGAAGGTAAACCATTTGTTTTGAAGCTAAATCACGTGTTTTACATGGATTTGTAGCTAAGCCTTCTACTTCGCATTGATTTGCAACTTAATCATGTGTTTCGCTCGGATTTGAAGATAATTCGTTTGTTTCGCATGCAGTTGAAACTATATCATGTATATCACAAGTATTTGAAGCTAAACCATTTGATTCGCATGTATTTGAATCTAAGCATTCCACTTCTCATTGATTTGAAGCTAAATCACGTGTTTCGCTTGGATTTGAAGCTAACTCGTTTGTTTCGCATGCAGTTCGAGCTAAATCATGTATTTCACAAGTATTTGAAGCTAAACTTTTTGTTACTCATGTATTTGAAGCTAAGCCTTCCACCACGCATTGATATGAAGCTAAATCATGTGTTTCGCATGGATTTGATTCTAACTCGTTTGTTTCGCATGCTGTTGAAGCTAAATCATTTATATCTCAAGCATTTGAAGCTAAACCATTTGTTTCGCATGCATTCGAAGATAAGCATTCCACTTCGGATTGAATTGAAGCTAAATCATGTGTTTCGCATGGATTTGAAACTAACTCGTCTGTTTCGCCTGCTTTCGAATCTATATCACTTATATCGCAAGTATCTGAAGCTGAACCATTTGTTTCGCATGGATTTGAAGCTAACTCATTTGTTTCGCCTGCATTTGAAGCTATATCACTTATATCGCAAGCATTTGAAGCTTAATCATTCGTTTTGCATGGATTTGAATCTAAACCTTCTACATCACATTGATTTGTTGCAAAATCATGTGTTTCGCTTGGATTTGAAGCTAACTCGTATGTTTCGCATGGAGTTGAAGGTAAAACATGTATAAAACAAGTATTTCAAGCTAAACTATTCTTTTCGCATGGATTTGTAGCTAAGCCTTCTACGCCGCACTGATTTGAAGCTAAATCATGTGTTTCGCATTAATTTGAAGATAACTCGTTCGTTCGTCTGCATTTGAAGTTATTTCATTTATATCGCAAGTATTTGAATCTAAATCATATGTTCCGCATGGATTTGAAGCTAACTCGTTTGTTTCGCATGGATTTGAAGCTAAGCCTTCAACTTCGCATTGATTTGAAGCTAAATCATGTGTTTCGTATGAATTTGAATCGAACTGTTTGATTCGCATGCATTTGAAGCTATATCACTTATATCGCAAGTATTTAAAGCTAAATCATTTGTTTCGCATGGATTTGAAGGTAAACCTTTAACTTCGCATTGATTTGAAGCTAAATCATGTGTTTCGCATGAATTTGAAGATAACTCGTTCGTTTGGTCTGCATTTGAAGCTATTTCATTTATATCGCAAGTATTTGAATCTAAATCATGTGTTTCGCTCGGATTTGAAGATAAACCTTCTACTTCGCATGATTTGAAGCTAAATCATGTTTATCACAATTATCTGAATCTATACCATTTGTTTCGCTTGGATTTGAAGCTAAGCCTTCTACGCCGCACTGATTTGAAGCTAAATCATGTGTTTCGCATTAATTTGAAGATAACTCTTTCGTTCGTCTGCATTTGAAGTTATTTCATTTATATCGCAAGTTTTGAATCTAAATCATGTGTTTCGCATGAATTTGAAGCTAACTGTTTGTTCCGCCTGCATTTGAATCTATATCACTTATATCGCAAGCATTTGAAGCTAAATCATTGGTTTTGCTTGGATTTGAAGCTAAACCTTCTACATCACATTGATTTGAAGCAAAATTATGTGTTTCGCTTGGATTTGAAGCTAACTCGTATGTTTCGCATGGAGTTGAAGGTAAAACATGTATAAAACAAGTATTTCAAGCTAAACTATACTTTTCGCATGTATTTGAAGATAATCCTACTACTCCGCATGGATTTGAAGTTAACTCGTTTGTTTCGCATGCAGTTGAAGCTAAATCATGTTTATCACAAGTTTCAGAATCTAAACCATTTGTTTCGCTTGGATTTGAAGCTGTGCCTTCTACGTCGAACTGATTTGAAGCTAAATCATGTGTTTCGCATGAATTTGAAGATAACTCGATCGTTCGTCTGCATTTGAAGTTATTTCATTCACTTGAATCTATATCACTTATATTCGCAAGTATTTGAAGCCAAATAATTAGTTTCGCATGGATTTGAAGCTAAGCCTTCTAATTCGCATTGATTTGAAGTTAAATCATGTGTTTCGCATGGATTTGAAGATAACTCGTCTGTTTCGCATGCAGTTGAAGCTAAATTACTTATATTCGCAAGCACTGAAGCCAAATCATTCGGTTCGCATGGATTTGAAGCTAAGCCTCCTCCTTCGCATTAATATGATGCTATATCATGTGTTTCGCTTGTATTTGTAGCTAACTCGTTTGTTTCTCATGCAGTTGAAGCTAAATCATGTTTATCACAAGTGTCTGTATCTAAACCATCTGTTTCGCATGAATATTAAGCTAAGCCATGTGTTTCGCATGAATTTGAAGCTAAATCATGCGTTTCGCATGGATTTGATGCTAATCCTTCTATTTCGCATTGATTTGAAGGTAAATCATGTGATTCGCATGGATTTGAAGATAACTCGATTGTTTGACATGCAGTTGAATCTATATCACTTATATTCGCAAGTATTTGAAGCCAAATAATTCGTTTCGCATGGATTTGAAGCTAAGCCTTCTAATTCGCATTGATTTGAAGCTAAATCATGTGTTTCGCTTATATTTGAAGCTAACTCATATGTTTCGCATGCAGTTGAAGCTAAATCATGTATATCACAAGTATTAGAAGCTGAACCATTTGTTTCGCATGAATATTAAGCTAAAAAATGGGTCTCGCATGAATATTAAGCTAAACCATGTGTTTCGCTTGAATTTGAAGCTAAATCATATGTTTCGCATGGATTTGAAGCTAAGCCTTCTACTTCGCATTGATCTGAAGCTAAATCATGTGTTTCGCTTGGATTTGAAGCTAACTCGTTTGTTTCGCATGCAGTTGAAGCTAAATCATGTATATCACAAATATTTGAAGCTAAAACATTTGATTCGCTTGGATTTGAAACTAAACCTTGTACTTCGCATTGATTTGAATCTAAATCATGTGTTCCGCATGGATTTGAATCTATCTCGTTTGTTACGCCTGTATTCGAAGCTATGTCAATTACTTTCGCTAGTATTTGAAGCTCAATCATTCGTTTCGTATGGATTTGAAGCTACGCCTTCCACTTCGCATTGATTTGAAGTTGAATTATGTGTTTCCCTTGGATTGGAAGCTAACTCGTTTGTTTCGTCTGCATTTGAAGCTAAATCATGTATATCACAAGTATTTTAATCTAAACCATTTGTTTCGCATTGATTTGAAGCTAAGCCTTATACGTCGAATTCATTTAAAGCTAAATCATGAGTTTCGCAAGGATTTGAAGCTAACTCGTTTTTTTCGCATGCAGTTGAAGCTGAATTATGTATATCATAAGTATTTGAAGCTTAACCATTTGTTGCTCATGTATTTGAAGCTTCTACTTCGCATTGATTTGAAGCTAAATCATGTGATTCGCATGGATTTGAACCTCACTCGTTTGTTTCGCCTGCATTTGAAGCTATATCGTTTATGTCGCAAGTATTTCAAACTAAATCGTTTGTTTCGCATGGATTTGAAGCTAACTCGTTTGCTTCGCTTCCAGCTGAAGCTAAATCATTTATATCGTAAATATTTGAAGCTAAATCATTTGTTTCGCATGGATTTGAAGCTAAACCTTCTACCTCGCATTGATTTCAATATAAGACATGTGTTTCGCATGGATTTGAAGCTAACTCGCTTGTTTCGCTTCCAGTAGAAGCTAAATCATTTATATCGTAAGTAGTAGAAGCAAAATCATTTGTTTCGAATGGATTCGAAGCTAAACCTTCCACTTCGCATTGATTTGAAGCTAAATCAGGTGTTTCGCATGCATTTGAAGCTATATCTTCTATTCCGCAGTGATTCGAAGAGAAATCATGGGTTTCGCATGGGTTTGAAGCTAACTCGCTTGTTTCGCTTCCAGTTGCAGCTAAATCATATATATCGCAAGTATTTGGAGCTAAATAATTTGTTTCGCATGGATTTGAAGCTAAACCTTCTACTTCGCATTGACTTGAAGCTAAATCTCTTGTTTCGATGCTGTTGAAGCTAAATCATGTATGTCACAAGTATTTGAAGCTGAACCATTTGTTGCTCATGTATTTGAAGCTTTCTACTTCGCATTGATTTGAAGTTAAATCGTGTGTTTCGCATGGATTTGAAGCTAACTCGTTTGTTTCGCATGCAGATGAATCTAAATCATTTATATCGCAAGTATTTGGAGCTAAATCATTTGTTTCGCATTGACTTGAAGCTAAACCTTCTACATCGCATTGATTTGAGGCTAAATCACGTGTTTGGAATGAATGTGAAGCTAACTCGTTTGTTACGCATGTATTTGAAGCTATATCGTTTATGTCACAAGTATTTCAAGCTAAACCATTTGTTTCGCATGGATTTGAAGCTAAGCCTTCTTCTTCGTATTGATTTGAAATTAAATCATGTGTTTCGCTTGGATTTGAAGCTAAATCATGTATATCACAAGTATTTGAAACTGAACCATTTATTTCTCATGTATTTGAAGCAAAGCCTTCTACTTCGCATTGATTTGAAGATAAATCATGTGCTTCGCTTGAATTTGAAGCTAAATCATGTGTTTCGCATGGATTTGAAGCTAACTCGTTTGTTTCGCCTGCATTTGAAGCTAAATCATGTATATCACAAGTATTTGAAACAAAACCATTTGATTTGCTTGGATTTGAAGCTAAACCATCTACTTCGCATTGATTTCAATCTAAATCATGTGTTTCGAATGGATTTGCTTCTAACTCGTTTGTTTCGCCAGCATTCGAAGCTATATCACTTATATCGAATTTATTTGAAGCTAAGTCATTTGTTTCGCACGGATTTGAAGCTAATCCTTCTACTTGGCTATGATTTGAAGCCAAAGCATGAGTTTCGCATGGCTTTAAAGCTAACTCGTTTGTTTCGCCTGCATCTGAAGTTATATCACTTATATTCGCAAGTATTTGAAACTAAATCATTTGTTTCTCAAGGATTTGAAGCTAAACCATCTGCATCGCATTGATTTGAAGCTAAATCAACTGTTTCGCTTGTATTTGAAGCTAACTCGTTTGTTTCGCACGCAGTTGAAACTAAATCATGTATATCACAAGAATTTGAAGCTAAACCATTTGTTTCGCAAGAATTTGAAGCTAAGCCTTCTACTTCGCATTGATTTGAAGTTAAATCATGTGTTTCGCTTAGATTTGAAGCTCACTCGTATGTTTCTCCTGCATTTGAAGCTATATCACTTATATTCGCAAGTATTTAAAGCTAAACCATACGTTTCGCATGGATTTGAAGCTAAGCCTTCTACTTTGCTTTGATTTGAAGGTCAATCATGTGATTCGCATGGATTTGAAGCTAACTTAATTGTTTCACCTGCTTATGAAGCTATATCACTTATATTCGCAAGTATTTGTAGTTAAACCATTCATTTCGCATGGATTTGAAGCTAAGCATTCTGCTTCGCTTTGATTTGAAGCTAAATCATGTGGTTCGCATGGATTTGAAGCTAACTCGTTCGTTTCGCCTGCATTTGAATCTGAATCATGTATATCACAAATATTTGAAGCTGAACCATTTGTTTCGCATGCATTTGTAACTAAGCCTACTACTTCACATTGATTTGAAGCTGAATCATGTGTTTCGCTTGAATTTGAAGCGAACATGTTTGTTTCACATGCAGTTGAAGCTAAATCATGTATATCACAAGTATTTGCAGCTGATCCATTTGCTACGCATGAATATTAAGCTAAGCCATGTGTTACGAATGAATTTGAAGCTAAATCATGTATTTCGCCTGTATTTGATGCTAAATCATGTATATCACAAGTATTTGAAGCTAAACCATTTGTTTCGCATGGATTCGAAGATAAGCCTTCAACTTCGTATTGATTTGAAGCGATATCATGTGTATCGCTTGGATTTGAAGCTAAACCTTCTATATCGCATTGATTTGAAGTTAAATCATGTGTTTCGCTTGGATTTGAAGCCAACACGTTTGTTTCGTCTGCATTTGAAGCTATATCACTTATATCGCAAGTGTTTGAAGCTAAATCATTTGTTTCGCATGGATTTGAAGCTAAACCTTCTACATCGCATTGATTTGAGCTAAATCATGTCTTTCGCTTGCATTTGAAGCTAACTCGCTTGCTTCGCATGCAGTGGAAGCTAAACTATGTATATCACAAGTATTTGAAGCTAAACCATTTGCTTCGCATGATTATTAAGCTAAATCACGTGTTTCGCACGGATTTGAAACTAACTCGGTTGTTTCGCCTGGATTTGAATCTAAATCATGTATATCACAAGTATTTTCAGCTGAACCATTTGCTACGCATGAATATTAAGCTAAGCCATGTGTTTCGCATGGATTTGAAGCTATGCCTTCTACTTCGCATTGATTTGAATCTAAATCATGGGTTTTGCATGGATTTGAAGCTAACTCGTTTGTTTCGCCAGCATTTGAAGCTATATCATTTATATTCGCAAGTATTTGAATGTCAATAATTCGTTTCGCATGGATTTGAAGCTAAGCCTTCTACTTCGCATTGATTTGAGGCTAAATTATGTGCTTTGCATGGATTTGCAGCTAACTCATTTGTTTCGCATGCAATTGAATCTAAATCATGTATATCACTAGTATTTGAAGCTAAACCATTTGATTCGCATGGATTTGAATCTAAGCATTCTCCTTCGCATTGATTTGAATCTAAATCACGTGTTTCGCATGGATTTGAAACTAACTCGTTGGTTTCGCGTGCAGTTGAAGCTAAATCATGTATTTCACAAGTATTTGAAGTTAAACCATTTGATTCAAATGGATTTGAAGCTAAGCCTACTACTTCGGATTGTTTTGAAGCTAAATCATGTGTTTCGCATGGATTTGTAGCTAACTCGTTTGTTTCGCACGCAGTTGACGCTAAAGCGTGTATATCACGATTATTTGAAGCTATTCCATTTGATTCGCATGGATTTGAGACGAAGCCTTCTGCTTCGCATTGAGTTGAAGCTGAAACATGCATTTCGCATGGATTTGAAGCTAACTCGTTATTTTCGCCTGCATTTGGAGCTATATCACTTATATTCGCCAGTATTTGAAGGTCAATCATTCGTTTCGCATGGATTTGAAGCTAACTCGTTTGTTTCGCCTGCATTTGAAACTATATCACTTATATCGCAAGCATTTGAAGCTAAATCGTTCGTTTAGCATGGATTTGAAGCTAAGCCTTCTACATCGCATTGATTTGAAGCTAAATCATGCATTTCGCATGGATTCGAAGCTAACTCGTTTGATTCGCTTGCTGTTGAAGCAAAATCACGCATATCACAAGTATTTGAAACTAAACCATTTGTTTCGCATGGATTCGAATATCTGCCTTCTAGTTCGCATTGATTTGAAGCTAAATCACGTGTTCCGCATGGATTTGAAGCTAACTGTTTGTTCCGCCTGCATTTGAAGCTATATCACATATATCGCAAGTATTTGAAGCTAAATTATTTGTTTCGCATGGATTTGAAGCTGACTCGTTTGTTTCGCATGGATTTGAAGCTAAGCCTTTAACTTCGCATTGATTTGAAGCTAAATCATGTGTTTCGCATGAATTTGAAGCTAAACCTTCTATATCGCATTGATTTGAAGTTTAATCATGTGTTTCGCTTGGATTTGAAGCCAACACGTTTGTTTCGTCTGCATTTGAAGCTATATCACTTATATCGCAAGTGTTTGAAGCTAAATCATTTGTTTCGCATTGATTTGAAGCTAACCCTTCTACATCGCATTGATTTGAGCTAAATCATTTGTTTCGCCTGCATTTGAAGCTTAATCATGTATATCACAAGTATTAGAAGGTAAACCATTTGTTTTGAAGCTAAATGATGTGTTTCCCTTGGATTTGAAGCTAACTCGTTTGTTTCGCCTGCATTTGAAATTATATCACTTATATCGCAAGCATTTGAAGATAAATCGTTCGTTTAGCATGGATTTGAAGCTAAGCCTTCTACATCGCATTGATTTGAAGCTAAATCATGCATTTCGCATGGATTTGAAGCTAACTCGATTGTTTCGCCTGCACTTGAAGCTATATCACTTATATCGCTATTATCTGAAGATAAATCATTTGTTTTTCTTGTATTTGTAGCTAAGCCTTCTACATCGCATTGATTTGAAGCTAAATCATGCGTTTCGCATGGATTTTAAGCTAACCCGTTTGTTTTACCTGCATTTCAAGCTATATCACTTATATCGCAATTATCCGAAAATAAATCATTTGTTTCTCATGTATTTGTAGCTAAGCATTCTACTTCGCATTGATTTGAAGTTAAATCATGTGCTTCCCCTGGATTTGAAGCTAACTCGCTTGTTTCACATACAGTTGAAGCTAAATCATGTATACACATGTATTTGATGCTAAACCATATGTTTCTCTTGGATTTGATGCTAACTCGTATGATTCGCGTGCAGTTGAAGCTAAATCATGTATTTCACAAGTATTTGAAGTTAAACCATTTGATTCAAATGGATTTGAAGCTAAGCCTACTACTTCGCGTTGATTTGAAGCTAAATCATGTGTTTCGCTTGGATTTGAAGCTAACTCGTTTGTTTTGCCTGCCTATGAAGCTATATCACTTATATTCGCATGTATTTGAAGCAAAACCTTTATTTTCGCATGGTTTTGAACCCAAACCATTTGTTTCTCATGAATTTCAAACTATATCATGTGTTTCGCATGGATTTGAAGCTAACTCGTTTATTTCGTCTGTATTTGAAGCAAAATCATGTATATCACAAGTATTTGAAGCTAAACCATATGGTTCGTATTGAGTTGAAGCTAAGCCTACTAATTCGCATTGATTTGAAGTTAAATCATGTGTTTTCCTTGGATTTGGAGCTAACTCGTTTGACTCGAATGCAGTTGAAGCTATGTCACGTTTATCAAAATTATCTGAATCTAAACCATCTGTTTCCGAAGAATATGATGCTAAACCAGGTGGTTCGCATGAATGGGAAGCTATATCATGTGTTTCGCTTGGATTTGAAACTAACTCGTTTGATTCGCATGCATTTTAATCTAAATCATGTATATCACAAGTATTTGAAGCTAAACCATTTGATTCGCATCGATTTGAAACTAAGCATTCTACTTCGCATTTATTTGAAGCTAAATCATGTGTTTGGCATGGATTTGAATCTAGCTCGTTTGTTTCGCATGCATTTGAAGCTAAATCATGTATATCACAAGTATTTGAAGCTAAACCATTTGATTCGCATCGATTTGAAACTAAGCATTCTACTTCGCATTTATTTGAAGCTAAATCATGTGTTTGGCATGGATTTGAAGCTAACTCGTTTGTTTCGCATGCAGTTGAAACTAAATCATGTATATCACAATCATTTGAAGCTAAACCATTTGATTCGCAAGGATTCGAAGATAAGCCTTCTACTTCGCAATGATTTAAAGCAAAATCATGTGTTTCACATGGATTTGAAGCTAACTCGTTTGTTTCGCATGCAGTTGAAGCTATATCATGTATATCACAAGTATTTGAAGCTAAACTATTTGTTTCGCATGGATTCGACGCTAAGCCTTCTTCTTGGCATTGATTTGAAGTTAAATCATGTGTTACGCTTGGATTTGAAGCTCACTCGTTTGTTTCGCCTGCATTTGAAGCTTAATCATGTATATCACAAGCATTTGAAGGTAAACCATTTGTTTTGAAGCTAAATCACGTGTTTTACATGGATTTGTAGCTAAGCCTTCTACTTCGCATTGATTTGCAACTTAATCATGTGTTTCGCTCGGATTTGAAGATAATTCGTTTGTTTCGCATGCAGTTGAAACTATATCATGTATATCACAAGTATTTGAAGCTAAACCATTTGATTCGCATGTATTTGAATCTAAGCATTCCACTTCTCATTGATTTGAAGCTAAATCACGTGTTTCGCTTGGATTTGAAGCTAACTCGTTTGTTTCGCATGCAGTTCGAGCTAAATCATGTATTTCACAAGTATTTGAAGCTAAACTTTTTGTTACTCATGTATTTGAAGCTAAGCCTTCCACCACGCATTGATATGAAGCTAAATCATGTGTTTCGCATGGATTTGATTCTAACTCGTTTGTTTCGCATGCTGTTGAAGCTAAATCATTTATATCTCAAGCATTTGAAGCTAAACCATTTGTTTCGCATGCATTCGAAGATAAGCATTCCACTTCGGATTGAATTGAAGCTAAATCATGTGTTTCGCATGGATTTGAAACTAACTCGTCTGTTTCGCCTGCTTTCGAATCTATATCACTTATATCGCAAGTATCTGAAGCTGAACCATTTGTTTCGCATGGATTTGAAGCTAACTCATTTGTTTCGCCTGCATTTGAAGCTATATCACTTATATCGCAAGCATTTGAAGCTTAATCATTCGTTTTGCATGGATTTGAATCTAAACCTTCTACATCACATTGATTTGATGCAAAATCATGTGTTTCGCTTGGATTTGAAGCTAACTCGTATGTTTCGCATGGAGTTGAAGGTAAAACATGTATAAAACAAGTATTTCAAGCTAAACTATTCTTTTCGCATGGATTTGTAGCTAAGCCTTCTACGCCGCACTGATTTGAAGCTAAATCATGTGTTTCGCATTAATTTGAAGATAACTCGTTCGTTCGTCTGCATTTGAAGTTATTTCATTTATATCGCAAGTATTTGAATCTAAATCATATGTTCCGCATGGATTTGAAGCTAACTCGTTTGTTTCGCATGGATTTGAAGCTAAGCCTTCAACTTCGCATTGATTTGAAGCTAAATCATGTGTTTCGTATGAATTTGAATCGAACTGTTTGATTCGCATGCATTTGAAGCTATATCACTTATATCGCAAGTATTTAAAGCTAAATCATTTGTTTCGCATGGATTTGAAGGTAAACCTTTAACTTCGCATTGATTTGAAGCTAAATCATGTGTTTCGCATGAATTTGAAGATAACTCGTTCGTTTGGTCTGCATTTGAAGCTATTTCATTTATATCGCAAGTATTTGAATCTAAATCATGTGTTTCGCTCGGATTTGAAGATAAACCTTCTACTTCGCATGATTTGAAGCTAAATCATGTTTATCACAATTATCTGAATCTATACCATTTGTTTCGCTTGGATTTGAAGCTAAGCCTTCTACGCCGCACTGATTTGAAGCTAAATCATGTGTTTCGCATTAATTTGAAGATAACTCTTTCGTTCGTCTGCATTTGAAGTTATTTCATTTATATCGCAAGTTTTGAATCTAAATCATGTGTTTCGCATGAATTTGAAGCTAACTGTTTGTTCCGCCTGCATTTGAATCTATATCACTTATATCGCAAGCATTTGAAGCTAAATCATTGGTTTTGCTTGGATTTGAAGCTAAACCTTCTACATCACATTGATTTGAAGCAAAATTATGTGTTTCGCTTGGATTTGAAGCTAACTCGTATGTTTCGCATGGAGTTGAAGGTAAAACATGTATAAAACAAGTATTTCAAGCTAAACTATACTTTTCGCATGTATTTGAAGATAATCCTACTACTCCGCATGGATTTGAAGTTAACTCGTTTGTTTCGCATGCAGTTGAAGCTAAATCATGTTTATCACAAGTTTCAGAATCTAAACCATTTGTTTCGCTTGGATTTGAAGCTGTGCCTTCTACGTCGAACTGATTTGAAGCTAAATCATGTGTTTCGCATGAATTTGAAGATAACTCGATCGTTCGTCTGCATTTGAAGTTATTTCATTCACTTGAATCTATATCACTTATATTCGCAAGTATTTGAAGCCAAATAATTAGTTTCGCATGGATTTGAAGCTAAGCCTTCTAATTCGCATTGATTTGAAGTTAAATCATGTGTTTCGCATGGATTTGAAGATAACTCGTCTGTTTCGCATGCAGTTGAAGCTAAATTACTTATATTCGCAAGCACTGAAGCCAAATCATTCGGTTCGCATGGATTTGAAGCTAAGCCTCCTCCTTCGCATTAATATGATGCTATATCATGTGTTTCGCTTGTATTTGTAGCTAACTCGTTTGTTTCTCATGCAGTTGAAGCTAAATCATGTTTATCACAAGTGTCTGTATCTAAACCATCTGTTTCGCATGAATATTAAGCTAAGCCATGTGTTTCGCATGAATTTGAAGCTAAATCATGCGTTTCGCATGGATTTGATGCTAATCCTTCTATTTCGCATTGATTTGAAGGTAAATCATGTGATTCGCATGGATTTGAAGATAACTCGATTGTTTGACATGCAGTTGAATCTATATCACTTATATTCGCAAGTATTTGAAGCCAAATAATTCGTTTCGCATGGATTTGAAGCTAAGCCTTCTAATTCGCATTGATTTGAAGCTAAATCATGTGTTTCGCTTATATTTGAAGCTAACTCATATGTTTCGCATGCAGTTGAAGCTAAATCATGTATATCACAAGTATTAGAAGCTGAACCATTTGTTTCGCATGAATATTAAGCTAAAAAATGGGTCTCGCATGAATATTAAGCTAAACCATGTGTTTCGCTTGAATTTGAAGCTAAATCATATGTTTCGCATGGATTTGAAGCTAAGCCTTCTACTTCGCATTGATCTGAAGCTAAATCATGTGTTTCGCTTGGATTTGAAGCTAACTCGTTTGTTTCGCATGCAGTTGAAGCTAAATCATGTATATCACAAATATTTGAAGCTAAAACATTTGATTCGCTTGGATTTGAAACTAAACCTTGTACTTCGCATTGATTTGAATCTAAATCATGTGTTCCGCATGGATTTGAATCTATCTCGTTTGTTACGCCTGTATTCGAAGCTATGTCAATTACTTTCGCTAGTATTTGAAGCTCAATCATTCGTTTCGTATGGATTTGAAGCTACGCCTTCCACTTCGCATTGATTTGAAGTTGAATTATGTGTTTCCCTTGGATTGGAAGCTAACTCGTTTGTTTCGTCTGCATTTGAAGCTAAATCATGTATATCACAAGTATTTTAATCTAAACCATTTGTTTCGCATTGATTTGAAGCTAAGCCTTATACGTCGAATTCATTTAAAGCTAAATCATGAGTTTCGCAAGGATTTGAAGCTAACTCGTTTTTTTCGCATGCAGTTGAAGCTGAATTATGTATATCATAAGTATTTGAAGCTTAACCATTTGTTGCTCATGTATTTGAAGCTTCTACTTCGCATTGATTTGAAGCTAAATCATGTGATTCGCATGGATTTGAACCTCACTCGTTTGTTTCGCCTGCATTTGAAGCTATATCGTTTATGTCGCAAGTATTTCAAACTAAATCGTTTGTTTCGCATGGATTTGAAGCTAACTCGTTTGCTTCGCTTCCAGCTGAAGCTAAATCATTTATATCGTAAATATTTGAAGCTAAATCATTTGTTTCGCATGGATTTGAAGCTAAACCTTCTACCTCGCATTGATTTCAATATAAGACATGTGTTTCGCATGGATTTGAAGCTAACTCGCTTGTTTCGCTTCCAGTAGAAGCTAAATCATTTATATCGTAAGTAGTAGAAGCAAAATCATTTGTTTCGAATGGATTCGAAGCTAAACCTTCCACTTCGCATTGATTTGAAGCTAAATCAGGTGTTTCGCATGCATTTGAAGCTATATCTTCTATTCCGCAGTGATTCGAAGAGAAATCATGGGTTTCGCATGGGTTTGAAGCTAACTCGCTTGTTTCGCTTCCAGTTGCAGCTAAATCATATATATCGCAAGTATTTGGAGCTAAATAATTTGTTTCGCATGGATTTGAAGCTAAACCTTCTACTTCGCATTGACTTGAAGCTAAATCTCTTGTTTCGCATGCTGTTGAAGCTAAATCATGTATGTCACAAGTATTTGAAGCTGAACCATTTGTTGCTCATGTATTTGAAGCTTCTACTTCGCATTGATTTGAAGTTAAATCGTGTGTTTCGCATGGATTTGAAGCTAACTCGTTTGTTTCGCATGCAGATGAATCTAAATCATTTATATCGCAAGTATTTGGAGCTAAATCATTTGTTTCGCATTGACTTGAAGCTAAACCTTCTACATCGCATTGATTTGAGGCTAAATCACGTGTTTGGAATGAATGTGAAGCTAACTCGTTTGTTACGCATGTATTTGAAGCTATATCGTTTATGTCACAAGTATTTCAAGCTAAACCATTTGTTTCGCATGGATTTGAAGCTAAGCCTTCTTCTTCGTATTGATTTGAAATTAAATCATGTGTTTCGCTTGGATTTGAAGCTAAATCATGTATATCACAAGTATTTGAAACTGAACCATTTATTTCTCATGTATTTGAAGCAAAGCCTTCTACTTCGCATTGATTTGAAGATAAATCATGTGCTTCGCTTGAATTTGAAGCTAAATCATGTGTTTCGCATGGATTTGAAGCTAACTCGTTTGTTTCGCCTGCATTTGAAGCTAAATCATGTATATCACAAGTATTTGAAACAAAACCATTTGATTTGCTTGGATTTGAAGCTAAACCATCTACTTCGCATTGATTTCAATCTAAATCATGTGTTTCGAATGGATTTGCTTCTAACTCGTTTGTTTCGCCAGCATTCGAAGCTATATCACTTATATCGAATTTATTTGAAGCTAAGTCATTTGTTTCGCACGGATTTGAAGCTAATCCTTCTACTTGGCTATGATTTGAAGCCAAAGCATGAGTTTCGCATGGCTTTAAAGCTAACTCGTTTGTTTCGCCTGCATCTGAAGTTATATCACTTATATTCGCAAGTATTTGAAACTAAATCATTTGTTTCTCAAGGATTTGAAGCTAAACCATCTGCATCGCATTGATTTGAAGCTAAATCAACTGTTTCGCTTGTATTTGAAGCTAACTCGTTTGTTTCGCACGCAGTTGAAACTAAATCATGTATATCACAAGAATTTGAAGCTAAACCATTTGTTTCGCAAGAATTTGAAGCTAAGCCTTCTACTTCGCATTGATTTGAAGTTAAATCATGTGTTTCGCTTAGATTTGAAGCTCACTCGTATGTTTCTCCTGCATTTGAAGCTATATCACTTATATTCGCAAGTATTTAAAGCTAAACCATACGTTTCGCATGGATTTGAAGCTAAGCCTTCTACTTTGCTTTGATTTGAAGGTCAATCATGTGATTCGCATGGATTTGAAGCTAACTTAATTGTTTCACCTGCTTATGAAGCTATATCACTTATATTCGCAAGTATTTGTAGTTAAACCATTCATTTCGCATGGATTTGAAGCTAAGCATTCTGCTTCGCTTTGATTTGAAGCTAAATCATGTGGTTCGCATGGATTTGAAGCTAACTCGTTCGTTTCGCCTGCATTTGAATCTGAATCATGTATATCACAAATATTTGAAGCTGAACCATTTGTTTCGCATGCATTTGTAACTAAGCCTACTACTTCACATTGATTTGAAGCTGAATCATGTGTTTCGCTTGAATTTGAAGCGAACATGTTTGTTTCACATGCAGTTGAAGCTAAATCATGTATATCACAAGTATTTGCAGCTGATCCATTTGCTACGCATGAATATTAAGCTAAGCCATGTGTTACGAATGAATTTGAAGCTAAATCATGTATTTCGCCTGTATTTGATGCTAAATCATGTATATCACAAGTATTTGAAGCTAAACCATTTGTTTCGCATGGATTCGAAGATAAGCCTTCAACTTCGTATTGATTTGAAGCGATATCATGTGTATCGCTTGGATTTGAAGCTAAACCTTCTATATCGCATTGATTTGAAGTTAAATCATGTGTTTCGCTTGGATTTGAAGCCAACACGTTTGTTTCGTCTGCATTTGAAGCTATATCACTTATATCGCAAGTGTTTGAAGCTAAATCATTTGTTTCGCATGGATTTGAAGCTAAACCTTCTACATCGCATTGATTTGAGCTAAATCATGTCTTTCGCTTGCATTTGAAGCTAACTCGCTTGCTTCGCATGCAGTGGAAGCTAAACTATGTATATCACAAGTATTTGAAGCTAAACCATTTGCTTCGCATGATTATTAAGCTAAATCACGTGTTTCGCACGGATTTGAAACTAACTCGGTTGTTTCGCCTGGATTTGAATCTAAATCATGTATATCACAAGTATTTTCAGCTGAACCATTTGCTACGCATGAATATTAAGCTAAGCCATGTGTTTCGCATGGATTTGAAGCTATGCCTTCTACTTCGCATTGATTTGAATCTAAATCATGGGTTTTGCATGGATTTGAAGCTAACTCGTTTGTTTCGCCAGCATTTGAAGCTATATCATTTATATTCGCAAGTATTTGAATGTCAATAATTCGTTTCGCATGGATTTGAAGCTAAGCCTTCTACTTCGCATTGATTTGAGGCTAAATTATGTGCTTTGCATGGATTTGCAGCTAACTCATTTGTTTCGCATGCAATTGAATCTAAATCATGTATATCACTAGTATTTGAAGCTAAACCATTTGATTCGCATGGATTTGAATCTAAGCATTCTCCTTCGCATTGATTTGAATCTAAATCACGTGTTTCGCATGGATTTGAAACTAACTCGTTGGTTTCGCGTGCAGTTGAAGCTAAATCATGTATTTCACAAGTATTTGAAGTTAAACCATTTGATTCAAATGGATTTGAAGCTAAGCCTACTACTTCGGATTGTTTTGAAGCTAAATCATGTGTTTCGCATGGATTTGTAGCTAACTCGTTTGTTTCGCACGCAGTTGACGCTAAAGCGTGTATATCACGATTATTTGAAGCTATTCCATTTGATTCGCATGGATTTGAGACGAAGCCTTCTGCTTCGCATTGAGTTGAAGCTGAAACATGCATTTCGCATGGATTTGAAGCTAACTCGTTATTTTCGCCTGCATTTGGAGCTATATCACTTATATTCGCCAGTATTTGAAGGTCAATCATTCGTTTCGCATGGATTTGAAGCTAACTCGTTTGTTTCGCCTGCATTTGAAACTATATCACTTATATCGCAAGCATTTGAAGCTAAATCGTTCGTTTAGCATGGATTTGAAGCTAAGCCTTCTACATCGCATTGATTTGAAGCTAAATCATGCATTTCGCATGGATTCGAAGCTAACTCGTTTGATTCGCTTGCTGTTGAAGCAAAATCACGCATATCACAAGTATTTGAAACTAAACCATTTGTTTCGCATGGATTCGAATATCTGCCTTCTAGTTCGCATTGATTTGAAGCTAAATCACGTGTTCCGCATGGATTTGAAGCTAACTGTTTGTTCCGCCTGCATTTGAAGCTATATCACATATATCGCAAGTATTTGAAGCTAAATTATTTGTTTCGCATGGATTTGAAGCTGACTCGTTTGTTTCGCATGGATTTGAAGCTAAGCCTTTAACTTCGCATTGATTTGAAGCTAAATCATGTGTTTCGCATGAATTTGAAGCTAAACCTTCTATATCGCATTGATTTGAAGTTTAATCATGTGTTTCGCTTGGATTTGAAGCCAACACGTTTGTTTCGTCTGCATTTGAAGCTATATCACTTATATCGCAAGTGTTTGAAGCTAAATCATTTGTTTCGCATTGATTTGAAGCTAACCCTTCTACATCGCATTGATTTGAGCTAAATCATTTGTTTCGCCTGCATTTGAAGCTTAATCATGTATATCACAAGTATTAGAAGGTAAACCATTTGTTTTGAAGCTAAATGATGTGTTTCCCTTGGATTTGAAGCTAACTCGTTTGTTTCGCCTGCATTTGAAATTATATCACTTATATCGCAAGCATTTGAAGATAAATCGTTCGTTTAGCATGGATTTGAAGCTAAGCCTTCTACATCGCATTGATTTGAAGCTAAATCATGCATTTCGCATGGATTTGAAGCTAACTCGATTGTTTCGCCTGCACTTGAAGCTATATCACTTATATCGCTATTATCTGAAGATAAATCATTTGTTTTTCTTGTATTTGTAGCTAAGCCTTCTACATCGCATTGATTTGAAGCTAAATCATGCGTTTCGCATGGATTTTAAGCTAACCCGTTTGTTTTACCTGCATTTCAAGCTATATCACTTATATCGCAATTATCCGAAAATAAATCATTTGTTTCTCATGTATTTGTAGCTAAGCATTCTACTTCGCATTGATTTGAAGTTAAATCATGTGCTTCCCCTGGATTTGAAGCTAACTCGCTTGTTTCACATACAGTTGAAGCTAAATCATGTATACACATGTATTTGATGCTAAACCATATGTTTCTCTTGGATTTGATGCTAACTCGTATGATTCGCGTGCAGTTGAAGCTAAATCATGTATTTCACAAGTATTTGAAGTTAAACCATTTGATTCAAATGGATTTGAAGCTAAGCCTACTACTTCGCGTTGATTTGAAGCTAAATCATGTGTTTCGCTTGGATTTGAAGCTAACTCGTTTGTTTTGCCTGCCTATGAAGCTATATCACTTATATTCGCATGTATTTGAAGCAAAACCTTTATTTTCGCATGGTTTTGAACCCAAACCATTTGTTTCTCATGAATTTCAAACTATATCATGTGTTTCGCATGGATTTGAAGCTAACTCGTTTATTTCGTCTGTATTTGAAGCAAAATCATGTATATCACAAGTATTTGAAGCTAAACCATATGGTTCGTATTGAGTTGAAGCTAAGCCTACTAATTCGCATTGATTTGAAGTTAAATCATGTGTTTTCCTTGGATTTGGAGCTAACTCGTTTGACTCGAATGCAGTTGAAGCTATGTCACGTTTATCAAAATTATCTGAATCTAAACCATCTGTTTCCGAAGAATATGATGCATGAATGGAAGCTATATCATGTGTTTCGCTTGGATTTGAAACTAACTCGTTTGATTCGCATGCATTTTAATCTAAATCATGTATATCACAAGTATTTGAAGCTAAACCATTTGATTCGCATCGATTTGAAACTAAGCATTCTACTTCGCATTTATTTGAAGCTAAATCATGTGTTTGGCATGGATTTGAATCTAGCTCGTTTGTTTCGCATGCATTTGAAGCTAAATCATGTATATCACAAGTATTTGAAGCTAAAACATTTCATTTGCATGGATTCGAAGATCAGCCTTATGCTTCGCATTGATTTGAAGCTAAATCATGTGTTTAGCATTTATTTGAAGCTAACTCGTTTGTTTCGCATGCAGTTGAAACTAAATCATGTATATCACAATCATTTGAAGCTAAACCATTTGATTCGCAAGGATTCGAAGATAAGCCTTCTACTTCGCAATGATTTAAAGCAAAATCATGTGTTTCACATGGATTTGAAGCTAACTCGTTTGTTTCGCATGCAGTTGAAGCTATATCATGTATATCACAAGTATTTGAAGCTAAACTATTTGTTTCGCATGGATTCGACGCTAAGCCTTCTTCTTGGCATTGATTTGAAGTTAAATCATGTGTTACGCTTGGATTTGAAGCTCACTCGTTTGTTTCGCCTGCATTTGAAGCTTAATCATTTATATCACAAGTATTTGAAGGTAAACCATTTGTTTTGAAGCTAAATCATGTGTTTCCCTTGGATTTGAAACTAACTCGTTTGTTTCGCCTGCATTTGAAACTATATCACTTATATCGCAAGCATTTGAAGCTAAATCGTTCGTTTAGCATGGATTTGAAGCTAAGCCTTCTACATCGCATTGATTTGAAGCTAAATCATGCATTTCGCATGGATTCGAAGCTAACTCGTTTGATTCGCTTGCTGTTGAAGCAAAATCACGCATATCACAAGTATTTGAAACTAAACCATTTGTTTCGCATGGATTCGAATATCTGCCTTCTAGTTCGCATTGATTTGAAGCTAAATCACGTGTTCCGCATGGATTTGAAGCTAACTGTTTGTTCCGCCTGCATTTGAAGCTATATCACATATATCGCAAGTATTTGAAGCTAAATTATTTGTTTCGCATGGATTTGAAGCTGACTCGTTTGTTTCGCATGGATTTGAAGCTAAGCCTTTAACTTCGCATTGATTTGAAGCTAAATCATGTGTTTCGCATGAATTTGAAGCTAAACCTTCTATATCGCATTGATTTGAAGTTTAATCATGTGTTTCGCTTGGATTTGAAGCCAACACGTTTGTTTCGTCTGCATTTGAAGCTATATCACTTATATCGCAAGTGTTTGAAGCTAAATCATTTGTTTCGCATTGATTTGAAGCTAACCCTTCTACATCGCATTGATTTGAGCTAAATCATTTGTTTCGCCTGCATTTGAAGCTTAATCATGTATATCACAAGTATTAGAAGGTAAACCATTTGTTTTGAAGCTAAATCATGTGTTTCCCTTGGATTTGAAGCTAACTCGTTTGTTTCGCCTGCATTTGAAACTATATCACTTATATCGCAAGCATTTGAAGCTAAATCGTTCGTTTAGCATGGATTTGAAGCTAAGCCTTCTACATCGCATTGATTTGAAGCTAAATCACGTGTTTCGCATAGATTAGAAGCTAACTCGTTTGTTTCGCATTCTTTTGAAACTATATCACTTCTATCGCAAGTATTTGAAGCTAAATCATGTGTTTCGCATGTATTTGAAGATAAGCCTTCTACTTCGCATTGATTTCAAGCTAAATCATGTGTTTCGCATGCATTTGAAGCTAACTCGATTGTTTCGCATGCAGTTGAATGTAAATCATGTACATCACAAGTATTTGATGCTAAACCATTTGCTTCCCATGGATTTGATGCTAAGCCTTCTACTTCGCATTGATTTGAATCCAAATCATGTGTTTCGCATGGATTTGAAGCTAACTCGTTTTTTTCGCCTGCATTTGAAGCTATATCACTTATATCGTAAGTATCTGAAGCTAAATCATTTGTTTCTCATGGATTTGAAGCTGCGCCTTCTACTTCGCATTGATTTGAAGTTAAATCATTTGTTTCCCTTGGATTTGAAGCTAACTCGTTTGCTCCGCATGCAGTTGAAGCTAAATCGTGTATATCACAAGTATTTACAGCTAAACCATTTGATTCGCATGGATTTGAAACTAAGCCTTCCACTTCCCATTGATTTGAAGCTAAATCATGTGACTCGCATGGATTTGAACCTCACTCGTTCGTTTCGCCTGCATTTGAAACTAAATCATGTATATCACAAGTATTTGAAGCTATACTATTTGTTTCGCATGGATTTGAAGATAATCCTTCTTCTTCGCATTGATATGAAGCTAACTCGATTGTTTCGCCTGCACTTGAAGCTATATCACTTATATCGCTATTATATGAAGATATATCATTTGTTTTTCATGTATTTATAGCTAAGCCTTCTACATCGCATTGATTTGAAGCTAAATCATGCGTTTCGCATGGATTTTAAGCTAACCCGTTTGTTTTGCCTGCATTTGAAGTTATATCACTCATATCGCAATTATCCGAAAATAAATCATTTGTTTCTCATGTATTTGTTGCTAAGCCTTCTACATCGCATTGATTTGAGCTAAATCATTTGTTTCGCCTGCATTTGAAGCTTAATCATGTATATCACAAGTATTAGAAGGTAAACCATTTGTTTTGAAGCTAAATCATGTGTTTCCCTTGGATTTGAAGCTAACTCGTTTGTTTCGCCTGCATTTGAAACTATATCACTTATATCGCAAGCATTTGAAGCTAAATCGTTCGTTTAGCATGGATTTGAAGCTAAGCCTTCTACATCGCATTGATTTGAAGCTAAATCACGTGTTTCGCATAGATTAGAAGCTAACTCGTTTGTTTCGCATTCTTTTGAAACTATATCACTTCTATCGCAAGTATTTGAAGCTAAATCATGTGTTTCGCATGTATTTGAAGATAAGCCTTCTACTTCGCATTGATTTCAAGCTAAATCATGTGTTTCGCATGCATTTGAAGCTAACTCGATTGTTTCGCATGCAGTTGAATGTAAATCATGTACATCACAAGTATTTGATGCTAAACCATTTGCTTCCCATGGATTTGATGCTAAGCCTTCTACTTCGCATTGATTTGAATCCAAATCATGTGTTTCGCATGGATTTGAAGCTAACTCGTTTTTTTCGCCTGCATTTGAAGCTATATCACTTATATCGTAAGTATCTGAAGCTAAATCATTTGTTTCTCATGGATTTGAAGCTGCGCCTTCTACTTCGCATTGATTTGAAGTTAAATCATTTGTTTCCCTTGGATTTGAAGCTAACTCGTTTGCTCCGCATGCAGTTGAAGCTAAATCGTGTATATCACAAGTATTTACAGCTAAACCATTTGATTCGCATGGATTTGAAACTAAGCCTTCCACTTCCCATTGATTTGAAGCTAAATCATGTGACTCGCATGGATTTGAACCTCACTCGTTCGTTTCGCCTGCATTTGAAACTAAATCATGTATATCACAAGTATTTGAAGCTATACTATTTGTTTCGCATGGATTTGAAGATAATCCTTCTACTTCGCATTGATATGAAGCTAACTCGATTGTTTCGCCTGCACTTGAAGCTATATCACTTATATCGCTATTATATGAAGATATATCATTTGTTTTTCATGTATGTATAGCTAAGCCTTCTACATCGCATTGATTTGAAGCTAAATCATGCGTTTCGCATGGATTTTAAGCTAACCCGTTTGTTTTGCCTGCATTTGAAGTTATATCACTCATATCGCAATTATCCGAAAATAAATCATTTGTTTCTCATGTATTTGTTGCTAAGCCTTCTACATCGCATTGATTTGAGCTAAATCATTTTTTTCGCTTGCATTTGAAGCTAACTCGCATGCTTCGCATGCAGTGGAAGCTAAATTATGTATATCACAAGTATTTGAAGCTAAACCATTTGCTTCGCATGAATATTAAGCTAAATCACGTGTTTCGTACGGATTTGAAACTAACTCGGTTGTTTCGCCTGCATTTGAATCTAAATCATGTATATCACAAGTATTTGAACCTAAACCATTTGTTTGCATGGATTCGTAGACAAGCCTTCTACTTCGCATTGATTTGAAGCTAAATCATGTGTATCGCATGGATTTGAAGCTAAATCATGTGTTTCCCTTGGATTTGAAGCTAACTCGTATGTTTCGCATGAAGTTGAAGCCAAATCATGTATAAAATAAGTATTTCAAGCTAAATCATTTGTTTCGCATGGATTTCAAGTTGACTCGTTTGTTTCGCATGGATTTGAAGCTAAGCCTTCTACTTCGCATTGATTTGAAGCTAAATCATGTATTTCGCATGAATTTGAAGCTAACTGTTTGTTCCGCCTGCATTTGAAGCTATATCACTTATATCGCAAGTATTTGAAGATAAATCATTTGTTTCGCATGGATTTGAAGCTAAGCCTTCTACTTCGCATTGATTTGAAGCTGAATCATGTGTTTCGCTTGGATTTGAATCTAACTCGTTTGTTTCGCATGCAGTTGAAACTAAATCATGTATATCACAAGTATTTGAAGCTAAACCATTTGTTTCGAATGGATTTGAAGCCATGCCTTCTACTTCGCATTTATTTGAAGCAAAATAATGTGTTCCGCATGGATTTCAATATAACTCGTTTGTTTCGCATGCAGTTGAAGCTAAATCATGTATATCACAAGGTAGAGTTCAAGTCTCACGTTGTGCCGGTCAGAAAGATACCGAGGACTCCACCACCCACCGAACGGCGACGTTCGTTGTCACTGACGGACATGGCGTCCCAGACGCAGGTGCAGGAAGACTTTGAGGTTGCTTTTCACTCGGAAAGTGAGATGCGACCGACTTCTGAAGCGGCACATACGCAGAAAAGGAAGAGGCTAGACAGCATGTCTGATCTCAGCGAGGACGACACAGCTGTAGTTGAAACTAATCTGTTGGCTGACGTCACTATCCAATTGAGAAAACTTATAGCCTGCACCAAGGCGGTACAGTCGTTTTGTAGGTCACAGGACAGCGTAAACCCCAATTTATCACTACTGGTGAGCTCGTTGGCCAAGGAAACGAACTCTTTAAAATGTTCACGAAGGAGGTCCTTACCAAAGGAAGACTCGAGACACGCGAGGATGTCGGTAATACGACCCGCGCCTCTTTAATCGACGATGGCTCCACTCGTCCTCCTCTCCCCAAAGCATATAGGACTATGGGTACGCAAACCGCAGACCCGGAAGCGGTGGATCGTGGGGAGGTCGCAAGATGGGCGCGAAAGGAACTCAACTTTGATGAGCTCCACAAGCTCATTCGATTCCTTTGCTCACTGAAAAGTTGATGATAACGCAAACCCGATGAAAGACACGATTGACATCGCCTGCTTCACACCGGCGGATCTACGTACCACAGACGGAACTACGCGCAGAATCCTTCAGAAGATGGCATGTATCGACGATATCCTTGTCCAGGAGGCCCGCAAGGGTGAGGCCGCCCACCTCCAGACCACTACCTCTATTCCAAGCAAAAGCGGCGGTATGACAAGGAAATCCAGGACCCACTTCTTTCTTATCCATAAGGATAATGAGAAGGACACTATCGACTTGCACGTGGTATACGAGTGCCTCAGGAAAATGGCGCACCTAAGTACGGATACTTCGGCTGGAAATCACGTTGATTTGCCCCGACGAAGTAAGTATAAATATTAGCAGGAAACTTGTTGAATTGATCTTCTCACAGAGCAACTTGATGATCCACCTCCGCTCAAGTAAGGGAGGGGGACCAGACATAAAAATGATCAAAAGCTCTGACGGCACTGGTAAGCCCGCGACGGAAACCATCACCATATCCAGTAACGGACAAACATACGCTGACATGCTGCGTTCTGTTAAAAAGAACGTCGACGTTAACCGAGAGGGGATTGACATCGCTTACGTCAAAGCGAACCTGAAAAGAGACCTAGTTATCTCTGTCAAGGGTGACCGAGGGAACGTAACAGGACTCTCCGCACTAATTAATAAAAAGATTGCCGAAGTTAAAGCGAAAATATCAACCCGCAATACAAAAACTCTCCACCTTAAGGGTTTAGACGGGGATGTTACGACCGAGGACATATCGAGTACACTATACAAGATGCTGGGCTCGACCTTGGATCCTCAGGAAGTTCAGGTGAATGCCCTTCGTCCTGGGTGCGCGGGTAGCCAAAATGCTACCGTCATCACTTCCACTAAAAACGCGGAAAGGCTCCTAAAGGTGAAACGCTTCAGGGTTGGATGGGGCCTCTGTCGTGTGGTTGAACGGATAGAGGTCACCCAATGTTGCAGGTGCCGCGAATACGGTCATCGCAGCTCAACATGTAAAAATGCGGACAGGTCTAAGAGCTGCCGCAGGTGCGGTGACCTTGGACACATGGAGAAATCCTGCACTAATGCGGAAAAATGCCTTAATTGCAGTATGCAGGGCCACAGGGACGGGACTCTCAAGTGCCCTGCATACTGCAAGGCACTCAACGAAGCCCGCGAGAAACGCAACAATGACAAAGGGGTTAAAGCCAAACCACCAACTGACGGCTCCATGAACGACGCAAAAAAACCGAAGACGAATAAATTGACGAACTCGGGCAGGACACCGAAACAACCTAAGGGAGGTAAATTTAGTACCGACTCAAGCTCACCTATAGTGAGCCTTGTTTGTAAAGACGCATCGACAGCCCTGAGAGAGGCCGATGCTGATAAACAGACGACTAACCCCACTCCAAGGGCAAACAAGGATAAGGACGCAAGGGTGACGCTGGTCCCCAGAAGTGCCTCCGATATATTTAGCGAGGATTTCTCCAGGGTACTCTTACCCTCCGGAGGCGAGACGCTAATACAAGCACCCGAAAAGGGCTACGACGATAAGGGCTAACTCCTTTGTCCATTACTCTTGGACCCTTCATTATTGTTAACAAGTTCACTGTTCACATGCAAGGGAAACATAATAAGAAGGCGTCTAAGGACACTCACCTAAACTTATTACAAATCAACCTGCACAATTGTAGATTAGCGCACGACCTGCTCCAACAAAATGCAATCGACCTTGACATCGACGTGGTTTTGATTTCTGAACCGTGGCGGATACTAGACCATTGGTTCGGGATGGCAGAGCGGTCATATGGATCACTGCTAGGGCGACTGAGAGGTTTTCGTCTATCCAACGTCTGGCCAGCATAGACGGATGCGTGGTGATACAGCTCAACGATATAACAGTTGTTAGCTGCTACTACACGCCGAACATGCGATTGGACAATTTTATGACGCACTTGCATAACCTTGAACATCTGATAAGCACCCTGGATCGCGAACACCTGATCGTGGCAGGTGACTTCAATTCAAAATCACCAGCCTGGGGGTCGGCCAAGTCGGATGCACGGGGCACCGCCACCCTCGAAATGGCAAACCGTGTCCGGATTTGCCCGGTGGTCAGTGAAGGGAAGTTCACGTTTGAGAGGAATGTTCACCACTCTCTGATCGACATCATGTTCTGCGGCTACGCCATGCTCCGGAAGCTGGTGTCAAGCGTCATATTTAACACGGAAACAGCCTCGGATCACCGTTATGTTAGACACGTATTCTCCGGTGAAAACATCTTCCACAAAAAAGCGCCTAGGCCTGGAGTGGTTGATGTGGATAAATTCCTGGCGCTATACAGCAGGGCTACGGCATTGGTCTCTCCTTTCCTTATGGAGACGGCTATTTAGCTTCAAATGCATGCGAAAGAAACGAGTTAACTTCAAATCCAAGCGAATCACATGATTTAGCTTCACATCAATGCGAAGTATGATTAAAATACTTGTGATATACATTTTTCTACGGGACCCTGAGGTCCTGATTTATGATATCCCGAAAGGGATGGGCAAGGAGGAAATTGCCTCCAGTCTTTGGAGGCAAAACCTCTCTGAGGCGTCCCAGAAGGATGTGCCTTCGGGTGTTCGGGTCAGTCGCATGGCTGGCAAGACCCCGGAGACAGCCAACTGGGTAGTGGCCGTCAGTCCGCAGATTCGTCGGCGGCTGGCGCAGAGAGGGGACCGGGTGTACCTCGGGTGGAGTCCCTGTCGTGTGCGGGACTTCATACAGGTCACCCGATGCTATAAGTGCCAGTGCTTCGGGCACACGGCGAAGCGCTGCAAATTCAAAGAGGATGTCTGCGGACATTGTGCCGAAAAAGGGCACGGTTATGCGCTCTGTAGCAGGAAGAGCAAGCCCCCGGTTTGCTCCAACTGTAAAGACAGAGGGCGACCATTCGAACATAAGTCGCGAGACCCGGCCTGCGCCTCCTATCAGGAAGCGCTGGTTTTGGAGATGTCTCGCATTAGACAAGAATAATTTGAACTTGAATGGATAGTACAAACGACCGGCGACGCTCGAGAGTCATACGGGTCATGCAGCATAACATGCAGCGAGCCCGAAACGTGACCGACGAAGTCCGGACTGAGATGCATAGGCGAGGGGTAGATGTGTTGCTTGCACAAGAGCCATATAGCTGGCGGGGTACCGTGCCCGGGCTAGGCTTGAGAACGAGGCTGATCACGGCAGGCGATCCGGTGATGGCTGCAATAGCGGTCAGAAACCCGGATCTAACCGTGGTCAAAGTCTCTAACTTGTGCGACACGCATTTGACCTGTGCCAGCATCTCGGGTTCGTTTGGGAGCTTCTTCCTGATCAGCCAGTACTTTCAATGGTCCGATGACGTTGAACCGGGTCTGGCGCGGTTGGAGAGAGCTCTTTCCGCACTAAGGCATAACCGAGTCATTATCTCTGCCGACGTTAACGCAAAATCAGCCCAGTGGGGCAGTGCGGAGACGGACGTGAGAGGCCGTAAACTTGAAGAGTTTATCGTGAGCCATGGCTTGGTTGTCTTGAACGAGGCTGGAAACGCTCCGACGTTTTCCAGCCCTAGTGGACAGTCTTACATCGACGTCACACTATCGACACCTGACATTTGCGACAAGGTGCGAGGTTGGAAGGTCCGCGAGGACCTGACGACCAGCGACCACCGAGTCATAGAGTTCACTTTGAGTTTTTGCGCCGAGGACGGTGCTGCCGAAATTTGTAGTAGCGACAGCAGCACCAACCGGAACGGATTATTACCAAGGTTCCGACTCCGAAGCGCGAAATGGCCCGAGTTCGACAAGGCGCTGCAGGAAAGTAAGAGGAGTATATCCCCCAATCCATTGAATAATAAGTCGAACATCTAGCACAGGAGATCGAAAGAATGATCGTCCAAGCGTGCGACTCCTCGATGCCAACCAAGCAGTTGCATTCAAAATCCGTCCCATGGTGGACGGCCAACCTGACGAGGCAGAAGAGGCGAGTCTATAAACTTAGACGAGCCTCGCAGAACGCGGCATGTTCAGAGGAGCAGAAGGCGGCCAAGAGGACCGAGTATCTCAAACAGAGAAAGGCCTACAAAGCCGCCATTAAAGCTGCTCGGTCGCACAGCTGGCGTGCATTCGTGACCGAGCAGGGAAACAAAGAACCCTGGGGCCTCATTTATAAGATCACGAGGCAGAAGATGACAGCCAGCATGGTCATCTCGAATATTAACCTTAACACTACCCAGGGTTATACTACAGACTGGGACTCCACCGCTTCCGCACTGCTGGAGGGGTTAATTCAGGACGATAGCCCCACGAATGACTCCCCCGATCATGCGCGAGTCAGGAGGGAAGCTGCCATCGAGCCGGAGAGTGAGGACGCCAGTCCCTTCACCCTCTCGGAGCTCAGATCGGCGGTCAACCGACTGAAGAGCGGCAAGTGTCCAGGCCTAGACCGAATTGAGCCGGAGGTTCTAAAACGCACGTTTAATACGATCTCACGCGAGCTCCTCCGACTCTACAACGGATGCCTGGCACACGGAGTCTTTCCCGCGGAATGGAAAGTCGGGTCCATCATCTCCATCCTTAAAGGACCCGAGAAACCTGAAACGGAGATAAAGTCCTACAGACCTATATGCTTGTTTCGGTCGTAGGCAAAGTCTTAGAGAAGCTAATCGCTACGCGATTAGCTAGTTCGTTTTTGCACCCCGACTACGCCTCCCATCGGCAATACGGATTCAGGCCGCATCGATCCACGACTGATGTCGTGGTAAAGATGAGGGAGCTTGCGTCCGGTCGAGAGGAAAAGTACGTCGTGGGTCTGCTCTTCGACATAGCCGCAGCCTTTGATAACGTCTGGTGGCCAAGCATACTCAACGCGTTGAGGAAGCGAGGCTGCCCAAAAAACCTATTTAGATTGGTGGTCGACTACTTCGACGGCCGCGTGGTGACTATGGTGTCTGATCGCGATGCAGTGCGGAAGAAAGTCACTAAGGGCTGCCCACAGGGATCAATTCTTGGTCCGAGCTGTTGGAACTTAGTCTTCGACGAGGTTCTACAGCTCCTATCGAACGCCGGGCTCGCTTGCGAGCCCATCGCCTATGCAGACGACCTTCTTCTCTTGATCTTTGCGAACAGCAGGAAGGGTCTAGAAAGCAATGGCCAATTGGTTGCGGACACCATTTCTCGCTGGTGCGATCAGCAGAAATTGTCGCTGTCTGCGACCAAGACTGAGATGATATTCTTGAAAGGCTCTCTCGACAGAGAGAGAGGCCACCTGTGATAAAAGTAGGAGGTCGGAATATTGCCGTCAAGGACTATGTGCGTTACCTTGGCGTGCATTTTGACTCTGGACTGGGTATCCATTCCCACGTCGAGTATTTGAATGCTAAGTCCTTGCGAACGTTTAATGCGCTAGCAAGGATTGCTAAGTCGAACTGGAGATTGGGATATCGGACGATGCGTACTTTGTACTGCGGCTTGTTTGTCCCAATCGTCACGTATGCTGCCGCGGGCTGGGCAGACCGCCTTACCTCTGGGACGAGTAAATTGTTCACCAGGGCGCAGAGGCGTGTTCTGCTTGGCTGCGTCAAAGCCTACAGGACAGTCTCCACTGATGCGATCCCCGTGATCGCCGGGGAGATACCTGTGGACTTGGCGATAGCGGAGTTCAGCTGCGTGTACAAAGCCAGGAAAAAACTCGGGTTCCAACATGGAACCTATCAAGTGAATCAGGCCGAATTGGCTGACGAAGTCGTCACCGAAGCCCAAGTTCGCAGAAGGCTGAGGGAGGCGACTTTAGAGATGTGGCAGCAGAGATGGTCGTCCTCGACGAAGGGTAGGGAAACCTTCCAATACTTCGGCGAGGTATCAGACCGACTCTCAGCGAGCTGGATCAGAGTCGACCATGATGTAGCGCAGTTCTTGAGCGGACACGGAGACTTCCGTGCGAAGCTCAAGACGTTCGCCCTGGTCGACGATGAGTTGTGCGAATGTGGGGAGGAGGAAACTCCAAACCACGTCCTCTACGATTGTCAGCGTTACGTAGAGGACAGGGAACACCTACGCCAGGCGGCGATTCGAGAAGGATTTCAGTGGCCGATCGACAAAGCCAGCCTGGTGTCAGAGCAGCTCTTTAAGGAGTTCCAGAAATTCGCACGATCCGTAAGAACGACAAAGAGACGAACATAGAACGAAACTGAATACGGAGCGTGGACTCGTCCAGCTCCGTCGATGTACGGCATGCTGGGCGAACCCCTCGGGGTTCGTCCCCTCGGGCCAGGCTGACGCCCCTCTTGCGGAGATAAAAGATTTTAACACTACTCCGTAAGAGTGCCTGGATTGGATTAGACTCGAGGTGGCAGTGGGAGTAGCACGCTGTCTTCCCCTGATACGATAGTGAACGAGGGTAGAGCCCGAACATCAGGCATAAGTCGCAAGAGCGGCCGGTATGGTCCACCAAGGACTTAGGTACGGCCCGTCTCTCAGAGACCACAGTTATTACGATAAACACTAACTGCAGCCTATTAGGCTTCGCCGACGACGCTGCACTCGTCATATCTGCCAGGGATATTGAGGCAGCCAGAAACAAGGCTACCGCCGCCTTGAAATCAGTCAAGACTTGGTTTGACCAAAATCATTTAGAACTTGCGGAGGAAAAATGAGAGGACCTTCACCTCACAAGCAGGAAGACCAAGCGGTCCATCGACCTGAGGATTGGTAATAATACTCTTAAGGCATGAACAGCTACACGCTACCTTGGTGTGGTCATTGAGGCCAATCAAGTGTTTCGGAAGCACATACTTAATGCCTGTGAAAAGGCCACTAAGTATGCAGGAATGTTGTGCAGGATACTGCCCAACATCGGGGGTGGCGGTTATTGGGCACGTTCCTTATATTACCGCGTAGTGGAGGCAGTATGCATGTATGCGGCTCCAATATGGGCTCCTGCGGTCAATATGTCCAACAACAGAAAGCACCTCAACGCTGCGCAAAAGACGATCCTGGCGAGGGTGGTTAGAGCATATCGTACCACCGCGCTCGACGCCTTGTGCGTCCTTGCGGGTTTTCCCCCTTTCGACTTGGTGGCAAACGAAAGGAGGCGCATCTACGTGAAAACAACGGATCTGGACAGGAGGGCACCCGACTACAAGCGCCGGATGCACCTGATCAGGAAGGAAGAGCGTGACCGAACGTTGTCCGAATGGCAGAAGAGATGGGATTTGGCACCCCATGGCCGGAGGACTCACTCTCTAATCCCGAAGATTGCGGACTGGATCGGGTGGGGCCCTCCCCTGCTCGACTTTCGACTGGCGCAGGTGCTGACTGGACATGGTTGCTTCTCAAGCTTCCTTAAGCGTATTGTGAAGATAGACCAGTCCAGATGCCTGCTCTGCGGGGTGGACGATGACACCATTGAGCACGCTATTATGATGTGCCGGGCCTTTGACGACGAACGAGCCACATTGGTGAAAGAAATTGGAGTGCTTTCATTTGACATGGTATTACTTATACTGAAAGACTCGAGCAAAAGGACATCTTTTAAAAAGTTTATTGACGACTGCCTCAAGAGGAAGGAGGCTGCCCTCAACGACCTCCAGAGGAAGGAGAGACCGAATTTCACAGCCAGGACCAGGACTCAAATGTAAGGTGGTTCTAAGAAACGTAAATCTACCCGCCACCCTCACGAAGCAATGCTCTAGGGCGGATACCATCGAGGGGGGATCCTACATCATGGCTGAAGGGAGGTTTAGGTTTTAGTGGGTATGCCGATAGCACTACCCTCGGACAACCCCGGACAGTGTGCGTAAAGCATTTCCCCCTCCACGGGAAAAAAAATGTATATCACAAGTATTTTAATCATACTTCGCATTGATGTGAAGCTAAATCATGTGATTCGCATGGATTTGAAGTTAACTCGTTTCTTTCGCATGCATTTGAAGCTAAATCATGTATAAAACAAGTGCTTGTTCCTAACCTATTCGTCTCGCATGGATTTGAGACTAAGCCTTCTACTTCGCAATGATTTGAAGCTAACTCATGTCTTTCGCTTGGATTTGAAGCTAACTCGATTGTTTCGCCTGCATTTGAAGCTATATCACTTATAGTCGCAAGCATTTGAAGCTAAATCATTCGTTTTGCATGGATTTGAAACTAAGCCTTCTACTTGGCTTTGAATTGGTGCAAAATCATGCGTTTCGCATGGATCCGAAGCTAACTCGTTTGAATCGCATGCAGTTGAAACTAAGTCATGTTTATCACAAGTATCTGAATCTAAACCATTTGTTTCGCATTGATTTGAAGCTAAGCCTTCTACTTTGCATTGATTTGAAGCTACATCATGTGTTTCGCTTGGATTTGAAGCTAACTCGTTCGTTTCCCTTGCATTTGCAGCTAAATCATGCACATCACAATTATTTGAAGCTAAACCATTTGATTCGCATGGATTTCAAAATAAGCCTTCTACTTCGCATTGATTTTAATCTAAATCATCTGTTTCGCATGGTTTTAAATCTATCTCGTTTGTTTCGCTTGCATTTGAAGCTAAATCATGCACATCACAAGTATTTGAAGCTGAACCACTTGTTTCGCATGGATTTGAAGATAAGCCTTCTACTTCGCATTGATTTGAAGCTAAATCATGTGTTTCGCTTGGATTTGAAATTAACTAGTTTGTTTCGTAATGCAGTTGAAGCTAAATCATGTATATCACAATTATTTGAAGCTAAACCATTTGATTCGCATGGATTTCAAAATAAGCCTTCTACTTCGCATTGATTTTAATCTAAATCATCTGTTTCGCATGGATTTAAAGCTATCTCGTTTGTTTCGCATGCAGTTGGAGATAAATCATGTATATCACAGGTATTTGAAGCTAAACCATTTGTTTCGCATGGAGTCGAATATAAGACTTCTAAATCGCATTGATGTCAAGCTAAATTATATGTTTCGCATAGATTTGAAGCTAACTCGCTAATTTTGCATGCTGTTGAAGCTTATTCATGTATATCACAAGTACTTGAAGCTGAACCATTTGTATCGCATGAATATTAAGCTAAACCATGTGTTTCGAATGAATTTGAAGCTAAATCATGTGTTTTGCATGGATTCGAAGCTAACACGTTTGATTCGCATGCAGTTGAAGCTAAATTATGTATATCACAAATATTTGAAGCTAAACCAATTGATACGCTTGGATTTGAAACTAAACCTTGTACTTCGCGTTGATTTGAATCTTAATCATGTGTTTCGCATGGATTTCAATCTAACTCGTTTGTTACGCCAGCATTAGAAGCTATGTCAATTACTTTCGCTAGTATTTGAAGCTCTATCATTCGTTTCGTATGGATTTGAAGCTAAGCCTACTGGATCCCATTGATTTGAAGGTAAATCTTGATTTTCGTTTGGATTTGAATCTAACTCGTTTGTTTCGCATGCAGTTGAAGCTAAATCATGTATATCACAAGTATTTTAATCTAAACCATTTGTTTCGCATTGATTTGAAGCTAAGCCTTATACTTCGCATTGATTTGAAGCTAAATCATGTGATTCGCTTGCATTTGAAGTTAACTCGTTTGTATCGCATGCAGTTGAAGCTAAATCATGTATATCACAATTATTTGAAGCAAAACCATTTGATTTGCATGGATTTCAAAATAAGCCTTCTACTTCGCATTGATTTTAATCTAAATCATCTGTTTCGCATGGATTTAAAGCTATCTCGTTTGTTTCGCATGCAGTTGAAGATAAATCATGTATATCACAGGTATTTCAAGCTAAACCATTTGATACGCATGGATTTGAAGATAAGCCTTCTACTTCGCATTGATTTGAAGCTAAATCATGTGTTTCGCATGGATTTGAAGCTAACTCGTTAGTTTTGCATATTGTTGAAGCTAAATCTTGTATATCACAAGTATTTGAAGCTAAACCATTTGTTTCGCAAGGATACGAAGATCAGCCATCTACTTCGCATTGATAAGAAGCAAAATCATGTGTTTCGCAAGGATTTGAAGCTAACTCGTTAGTTTCGCTTGCATTTGAAGCTAAATCATGCACATCGCAAGTATTTGAAGCTGAACCACTTGTTTCGCATGGATTTGAAGATAAACCTTCTACTTCGCATTGATTTGAATCTAAATCAAGTGTTTCGCTTAGATTTGAAACTAACTAGTTTGTTTCGCAATGCAATTGAAGCTAAATCATGTATATCACAATTATTTGAAGCTAAACCATTTGATCCGCATGGATTTCAAAATATGCCTTCTACTTCGCATTAATTTGAAGCTAAATCATGTGTTTCGCTTGGATTTCAAGCTAACTCGTTTGTTTCGCATGTAATTGAAGCTAAATAATGTATCAAACTAGTATTTCAAGCTCAAGCATTTGTTTCGCATGGATTCGAAGATCTGCCATCTACCTCGTAATGAATTGAAGCTAAATCATGTGTTTCGCATGGATTTGAAACTAACTCGTTTGTGTCGCATGCAGTTGAAGCTAAATCATGTATATCACAATTATTTGAAACTAAATCATTTGATTCGCATGGATTCAAAGATCAGCCTTCTACTTCGCAATTGATAAGAAGCTAAATCATGTGTTTCGCATGGATTTCAAGCCAACTCGTTTGTTTCGCATGCAATTGAAGCTAAATCATGTATCAAACAAGTATTTAAAGCTAAACCATTTGTTTCGCATGGATTCGAAGATCAGCCATCTACCTCGTATTGATTTGAAGCTAAATCATGTGTTTCGCATGGAGTTGAAGCTAACTCGTTCGTTTCGCTTGCATTTGAAGCTAAATCATGCACATCACAAGTATTTAAAGTTGAATCACTTGTTTCGCATGGATTTGAAGATAAGTCTTCTACTTCGCATTGATTTGAAGCTAAATCATGTGTTTCGCTTAGATTTGAAACTAACTAGTTTGTTTCGCAATGCAGTTGAAGATATATCATGTATATCACAATTATTTGAAGCGAAACCATTTGATTCGCATGGATTTCAAAATAAGCCTTCTACTTCGCATTAATTTGAAGCTAAATCATGTGTTTCGCTTGGATTTCAAGCTAACTCGTTTGTTTCGCATGTAATTGAAGCTAAATAATGTATCAAACTAGTATTTCAAGCTCAAGCATTTGTTTCGCATGGATTCGAAGATCTGCCATCTACCTCGTAATGAATTGAAGCTAAATCATGTGTTTCGCATGGATTTGAAACTAACTCGTTTGTGTCGCATGCAGTTTGAAGCTAAATCATGTATATCACAATTATTTGAAACTAAATCATTTGATTCGCATGGATTCGAAGATCAGCCTTCTACTTCGCAATTGATAAGAAGCTAAATCATGTGTTTCGCATGGATTTCAAGCCAACTCGTTTGTTTCGCATGCAATTGAAGCTAAATCATGTATCAAACAAGTATTTAAAGCTAAACCATTTGTTTCGCATGGATTCGAAGATCAGCCATCTACCTCGTATTGATTTGAAGCTAAATCATGTGTTTCGCATGGAGTTGAAGCTAACTCGTTCGTTTCGCTTGCATTTGAAGCTAAATCATGCACATCACAAGTATTTGAAGTTGAATCACTTGTTTCGCATGGATTTGAAGATAAGTCTTCTACTTCGCATTGATTTGAAGCTAAATCATGTGTTTCGCTTAGATTTGAAACTAACTAGTTTGTTTCGCAATGCAGTTGAAGATATATCATGTATATCACAATTATTTGAAGCGAAACCATTTGATTCGCATGGATTTCAAAATAAGCCTTCTACTTCGCATTGATTTGAAGCTAAATCATGTGTTTCGCTTGGATTTCAAGCTAACTCGTTCGTTTCGCATGTAATTGAAGCTAAATAATGTATCAAACAAGTATTTCAAGCTCAACCATTTGTTTCGCATGGATTCGAAGTTCATCCATTTACCTCGTAATGATTTGAAGCTAAATCACGTGTTTCGCATGGATTTGAAACTAACTCGTTTGTTTCGCATGCAGTTGTAGCTAAATCATGTATATCACAATTATTTGAAACTAAATCATTTGATTCGCATGGATTTGAAGATAAACCTTCTACTTCGCATTGATTTGAAGCTAAATCACGTGTTTCGCATGGATTTGAAGCTAACTCGTTATTTTTGCATGCTGTTGAAGCTAAATCATGTATATCATAAGTATTTGAAGCTAAACCATTATTTCGCAAGGATTCGAAGATCAGCCCTCTACTTCGCAATTGATAAGAAGCTAAATTATGTGTTTCGCATGGATTTGAAGCTAACTCGTTCGTTTCGATTGCATTTCAAGCTAAATCATGCTCATCACAAGTATTTGAAGCTGTACCACTTGTTTCGCATGGATTTGAAGATAAGCCTTCTACTTCGCATTGATTTGAAGCTGAATCATGTGTTTCGCATGGATTTGAAGCTAACTCGTTAGTTTTGCATTCTGTTGAAGCTAAATCATGTATATCACAAGGTAGAGTTCAAGTCTCACTTTGTGCCGGTCATGACACTGACGGACATGGCGTCCCAGACGCAGGTGCAGGAAGACTTTGAGGTTGCTTTTCACTCGGAAAGTGAGATGCGACCGACTTCTGAAGCGGCACATACGCAGAAAAGAAAGAGGCTTGACACCATGTCTGATCTCAGCGAGGACGTCACAGCTGTAGTTGAAACTAATCTGTTGGCTGACGTCACTATCCAATTGAGGAAACTTATAGCCTACACCAAGTCGGTACAGGCGTTTTGTAGGTCACAGGACAGCGTAAACCCCAACTTATCATTACTGGTGAGCTCGTTGGCCAAGGAAACGAACTCTTTAAAAGGATCACGAAGGAGGTCCTTACCAAAGGAAGACTCGAGACACGCGAGGAGGTCGGTAATGCGACCCGCGCCTCTTTAATCGACGATGGCTCCACTCGTCCTCCTCTCCCCAAAGCATGTAGGACTGTGGGTACGCAAACCGCAGACCCGGAAGCGGTGAATCGTGGTGAGGTCGCAAGGTGGGCGCGAAAGGAACTCAACTTTCATGAGCTCCACAAGCTCATTCGATTCCTTTGCTCACTCAAAAGTTGATGATAACGCAAGACCGATGAAGGACACGATTGACATCGCCTGCTTCACACCGGCGGATCTACGCACCACAGATGGAACTACGTGCAGAATCCTTCAGAAGATGGCATGTGTCGACGATATCCTTGTCCAGGAGGCCCGCAAGGGAGAGGTCGCCCACCTCCAGACCACTACCTCTATTCCAAGCAAAAGCGGCGGTATGACAAGGAAATCCAAGACCCACTTCTTTCTTATCCATAAGGATAATGAGAAGGACACTATCGACTTACACGTGGTATACGAGTGCCTCAGGAAAATGGCGCACCTAAGTACGGATACTTCGGCTGGAAAAGTAATCACGTTGATTTGCCCCGACGAAGTAAGTATAAATATTAGCAGGAAACTTATTCAATTGACCTTCTTACAGAGCAACTTGATGATCCATCTCCGCTCAAGTAAGGGAGGGGGACCAGACATAAAAATGATCAAAAGCTGTGACGGCTCTGGTAAGCCCGCGACGGAAACCATTAACATATCCAGTAACGGACAAACATTCGCTGACATGCTGCGTTCTGTTAAAAAGAACGTCGACGTTAACCGAGAGGGGATTGACATCGCTTACGTCAAAGCGAACCTGAAAGGAGACCTAGTTATCTCTGTCAAGGGTGACCGAGGGAAGGTAACAGGACTCTCCGCACTAATTAATAAAAAGATTGCCGGAGTTAAAGCGAAAATATCAACCCGCAATACAAAAACTCTCCACCTTAAGGGTTTAGACGGGGATGTTACGACCGAGGACATATCGAGTACACTATACAAGATGCTGGGCTCGACCTTGGATCCTCAGGAAGTTCAGGTGAAAGCCCTTCGTCCTGGCTACGCGGGTAGCCAAAATGCTATCGTCATCACTTCCACTGAAAACGCGGAAAGGCTCCTAAAGGTGAAACGCTTCAGGGTTGGATGGGGCCTCTGTCGTGTGGTTGAACGGATAGAGGTCACACAATGTTACAGGTGCCGCGAATACGGTCATCGCAGCTCAACATGTAAAAATGCGGACAGGTCTAAGAGCTGCCGCAGGTGCGGTGACCTTGGACACATGGAGAAATCCTACACTAATGCGGAAAAATGCCTTAATTGCAGTATGCAGGGCCACAGGGACTGGAGTCTCAAGTGCCCTGCATACTGCAAGGCTCTCAACGAAGCCCGCGAGAAACGCAACAATGACAAAGGGGTTAAAGCCAAACCACCAACTGACGGCTCCATGAACGACGCAAAAATACCGAAGACGAATAAATTGACGAACTCGGGCAGGACACCGAAACAACCTAAGGGAGGTAAATTTAGTACCGACTCAAGCTCACCTATAGTGAGCCTTGATTGTAAAGACGCATCGACAGCCCTGAGAGAGGCCGATGCTGATAAACAGACGACTAACCCCACTCCAAGGGCAAACAAGGATAAGGACGCAAGGGTGACGCTGGTCCCCAGAAGTGCCTCCGATATATTTAGCGAGGATTCCTCCTGGGTACTCTTACCCTCCGGAGGCGAGACGCTAATACAAGCACCCAAAAAGGGCTACGACGATAAGGGCTAACTCCTTTGTCCATTACTCTTGGACCCTTCATTATTGTTAACAAGTTCACTGTAAACATAAGAAGAAGGCGTCTAAGGACACTCGCCTAAACTTATTACAAATCAACCTGCACAATTGTAGATTAGCGCATGACCTGCTCCAACAAAATGCAATCGACCTTGACATCGACGTGGTTTTGATTTCTGAACCATGGCGGATACTAGACCATTGGTTCGGGGCCAGGGATGGCAGAGCGGCCATATGGGTCACTGCTAGGGCGACTGAGAGGTTTTCGTCTATCCAACGTCTGGCCAGCATAGACGGATGCGTGGTAGTACAGCTCAACGATATAACAGTTGTTAGCTGCTACTACAGGCCGAACATGCGATTGGACAATTTTATGACGCACTTGCATCACCTTGAACATCTGATAGGCACCCTGGATCGCGAACACCTGATCGTGGCAGGTGACTTCAATTCAAAATCACCAGCCTGGGGGTGGCCTGCACGGGGCACTGCCACCCTCCAAATGGCAAACCGTGTCCGGATTTGCCCGGTGGTCAGTGAAGGGAAGTTCACGTTTGAGAGGAATGGTCACCACTCTCTGATCGACATCATGTTCTGCGGCTACGCCATGCTTCGGAAGCTGGTGTCAAGCGTCATATTAAACACGGAAACAGCCTCGGATCACCGTTATGTTAGACACGTATTCTCCGGTGAAAACATCTTCCACAAAAAAGCGCCTAGGCCTGGAGTGGTTGATGTGGATAAATTCCTGGCGCTATACAGCAGGGCTACGGCATTGGTCTCTCCTTTCCTTATGGAGACGGCTATAGACATCGACGAATATATCCAGTTGGTAAGCGAACTTGCGGCTAAATCTACGCGCCCTCGATACCCTTCGGAGTTCAGACGCCCGAAATGGTGGTGGACAGCAGAGGTCGGGGCGGCTAGACTGGCAGTCGTCAAAAGTAGGAGGAGGCTACAGAGAGCCAGGAGGAAGGGGCACGCAAATGGGATCGAACTTGCCAGAACCACTTACATGACCCTTAAAGGAGACCTAAAAAGGACGATTCAGGCCTCCAAGGACGCCGCATGGAAGGACTTCATCAAAGGAATCGATGCTGATGCCTGGGGTAGACCATATACATGGGTGGTTAACAAAATTAAAGGGATATCGTCACCTAATTACCCTGAACCGCGAGGAACATCGGGCGATAGTAGGTAAGTTGTTTACCACCATCCCTCCGGCACCAAACCACGAGACCATCGTTGACGCATCCCGATTACTCACATTGAGCGGGACCCTGGACGGTAGCCAGGATCCCCCGTTTACTGAAGACGAAGCCCGGGAAGCCTTAAAGAGGCTGAAGAAGCGTGCTTTGGGCCCGGACAATTTACCGCTGTCGGTCATGGGGGCACTTGGGGGGGGGGGGGTGCATTAGGCCATATTACACACCTATTTTCAAGATGCCTTGCTATAGGGTATTTCCCCAGAGCTTGGAAAGTTGGGAGACTGGTCTTGATCCCGAAAAAACCGGGGCCAGACAATCGACCTGCCTGGCGCCCCTTATGCATACTCTCAAACTTCGCGAAAGTGTTCGAGTATTGCATCAAGGAGAGGCTGGTATCCAGGATAACTTTCTCTGTCAACCAGTATGGTTTTGCTAAGGGGAAAAGTACGATTTATGCTGTCAGCAGAGTCATGGACCTTTGGAACGCTGCTAAGAAGAAGTCAATGCACTGCTTTCTAGTGACCTTAAACGTTAAGGACGCATTTAATGCGGTTAAGTGGGGAAACATTCTTACTGCTCTGCAGCGGAGGAACATTCCCCCTCGACTCCTTGGCATACTCCGCAGCTATTTGCACAAGCGATGCATTATGACTTGGAGGGACGGTGAGGCGGAACGGATATCCGTCTTTGCGGGAGTTCCCCAGGGCTCGGTTCTGGGCCCCCTATTGTGGAATATCCAATACGATGACCTGCTGGATATTCGACTACCACGTGACTGCAGCCTATTAGGCTTCGCCGACGACGCTGCACTCGTCATATCTGCCAGGGATATTGAGGCAGCCAGAAACAAGGCTACCGCCGCCTTGAAATCAGTCAAGACTTGGTTTGACCAAAATCATTTAGAACTTGCGGAGGAAAAATGAGAGGACCTTCACCTCACAAGCAGGAAGACCAAGCGGCCATCGACCTGAGGATTGGTAATAATACTCTTAAGGCATGAACAGCTACACGCTACCTTGGTGTGGTCATTGAGGCCAATCAAGTGTTTCGGAAGCACATACTTAATGCCTGTGAAAAGGCCACTAAGTATGCAGGAATGTTGTGCAGGATACTGCCCAACATCGGGGGTGGCGGTTATTGGGCACGTTCCTTATATTACCGCGTAGTGGAGTCAGTATGCATGTATGCGGCTCCAATATGGGCTCCTGCGGTCAATATGTCCAACAACAGAAAGCACCTCAACGCTGCGCAAAAGACGATCCTGGCGAGGGTGGTTAGAGCATATCGTACCACCGCGCTCGACGCCTTGTGCGTCCTTGCGGGTTTTCCCCCTTTCGACTTGGTGGCAAACGAAAGGAGGCGCATCTACGTGAAAACAACGGATCTGGACAGGAGGGCACCCGACTACAAGCGCCGGATGCACCTGATCAGGAAGGAAGAGCGTGACCGAACGTTGTCCGAATGGCAGAAGAGATGGGATTTGGCACCCCATGGCCGGAGGACTCACTCTCTAATCCCGAAGATTGCGGACTGGATCGGGTGGGGCCCTCCCCTGCTCGACTTTCGACTGGCGCAGGTGCTGACTGGACATGGTTGCTTCTCAAGCTTCCTTAAGCGTATTGTGAAGATAGACCAGTCCAGATGCCTGCTCTGCGGGGTGGACGATGACACCATTGAGCACGCTATTATGATGTGCCGGGCCTTTGACGACGAACGAGCCACATTGGTGAAAGAAATTGGAGTGCTTTCATTTGACATGGTATTACTTATACTGAAAGACTCGAGCAAAAGGACATCTTTTAAAAAGTTTATTGACGACTGCCTCAAGAGGAAGGAGGCTGCCCTCAACGACCTCCAGAGGAAGCAGAGACCGAATTTCACAGCCAGGACCAGGACTCAAATGTAAGGTGGTTCTAAGAAACGTAAATCTACCCGCCACCCTCACGAAGCAATGCTCTAGGGCGGATACCATCGAGGGGGGATCCTACATCATGGCTGAAGGGAGGTTTAGGTTTTAGTGGGTATGCCGATAGCACTACCCTCGGACAGCCCCGGACAGTGTGCGTAAAGCATTTCCCCCTCCACGGGAAAAAAAATGTATATCACAAGTATTTTAATCATACTTCGCATTGATGTGAAGCTAAATCATGTGATTCGCATGGATTTGAAGTTAACTCGTTTCTTTCGCATGCATTTGAAGCTAAATCATGTATATCATAAGTATTTGAAGCTAAAGAACTTTATTCGCATGGATTTCAAACTAAGCCTTCTACTTCGCATTGATTTGAAGGTAAATCATGACTTTTGCATGGATTTAAAGCTAACACGTTTGTTTCACCTGCATTTGAAGCTATATCAGTGATATTCGCCAGTATTTGAAGCTAAATCATTCGTTTCGCTGGATTTGAAGCTAAGCCTTCTACTTCGCATTGATTTGATTCTAAATCATGTGTTTCGCTTGGATTTGAAGCTAACTCGTTGGTTTTGCATGAAGTTGAATCTAAATCATGTATATCACAAGTATTTGGAGCTGAACCATTTGTTTCACATACATTTGAAGCTAAGCCTTCTACTTCACAATGATTGGAAGTTAAATCATGTGTTTCGCTTCGATTTGAAGCTAACTCGTTTGTTTCTCTTGCTGTTGAATGTAAATCATGTATATCACAAGTGTTTGAAGCTGAACCATTCGTTTCGCTGGATTTGAAGCTAAGCCTTCTACTTCGCATTGATTTGAATCTAAATCATGTGTTTCGCTTGGATTTGAAGCTAACTCGTTCGTTATGCATACAGTTGAAGCAAAATCACGCATATCACAAGTATTTGAAGCTGAACCATTTGATTCGCATGGATTCGAAGATCAGCCTTCTACTTCACATTGATTTGAAGCTAAATCATGAGTTTCGCCTGGATTTGAAGCTAAATCATGTGTTTTGAATGGATTGAAGTTAACTCGTTTGTTTCGCATGATGTTGAAGCTAAATCATGTATATCACAAGTATTTGAAGCTAAACCATTTTATTCCCATTGATTTGAAACTCAGCATTCTACTTCGCATTGTTTTGAAGCTAAATCACGTGTTCCGCTTGGATTTTAAGCTAACACGTTTTTATCACATGCAGTTGAAGTTAAATCATGAATATCACAAGTATTTGAAGCTAAACGAATTGTTTCGCATGGATTTGAAGCTAAGCCTTCTACTTCGCATTGATTTGAATCTAAATCATGTGCATCGCATGGATTTAAAGCGATCTCGTCTGTTTCGCATGCAGTTGAAGCTAAATCATGTATATCACATGTCTTTGAAGCTAAACCATTTGTTTCGCATGGATTCGAAGATAACCCTTCTACTTCGCATTGATTTGAAGCTAAATCATGTGATTCGCATTGATTGGAATCTAATTCATGTGTTTCGCATGTATTTGAAGCTACGCCTTCTACTTTGCATGAATTTGTAACCAAATCATGTGTTTCGCTTGGATTTGAAGCTAACTCGATTATTTCGCATGCAGTTGAAGCAAAATCATGTATATCACAAGTATTTGGATCAGAACCATTTGATTAGCATGGATTCGAAGATCACCCTTCTTCTTCGCATTGGTTTGATGCTAAATCATGTGTTTCGCATGGTTTTGAGGCTAAGTCGTTTGTTTCGCATGCAGTTGAAGCTAAATTATGTATATCACAAGTATTTGAAGCTAAACCATTTGTTTCGCATGGATTTGAAACTACGCCTTCTACTTCGCATTGATTTGAAGCTAAATAATTTGTTTTGCTTGGATTTGAAGCTAAGCCTTCTAATTCACGTCGATTTGACGTTAAATCATATTTTTCGCTGGATTTGATGCTAACTCGTTTGTTTCGCATGTTGTTGAACCTAAATCAAGTATATCACAAGTGTTTGAAGCTAAACCATTTGTTTTGCATGGATTCGAAGTTAATCCTTCTACTTCGCATTGATTTGAAGCTAAATAATTTGTTTTGCTTGGATTTGAAGCTAAGCCTTCTAATTCACGTCGATTTGACGTTAAATCATATTTTTCGCTGGATTTGATGCTAACTCGTTTGTTTCGCATGTTGTTGAACCTAAATCAAGTATATCACAAGTGTTTGAAGCTAAACCATTTGTTTTGCATGGATTCGAAGTTAATCCTTCTACTTCGCATTGATTTGAAGCTGAATCATGTGAGTCCTTTGGATTTGAAGCTATCTCGTTTCTTTCGCATGCTGTTGAAGCTAAATTATGTATATCACAACTATTTGAAGCTGAAGCATTTGCGTCGCGTGAATATTAAGCTAAACCATGTGTTTCGCATAAATTTGAATCCAAATCATGTGTTTCGCATGGATTTGAAGGTAACTCGATTGTCTCGCATGCAGTGGAAGCTAAATTATGTATATCACAAGTATTTGAAGCTAAACCATTTGCTTCGCATGATTATTAAGCTAAATCATGTGTTTCGCATGGTTTTGATGCTGACTCGTTTGTTTCGCCTGCATTTGAAGCTATATCATGTATATCACAAGTGTTTGAAGCTAAACCATTCGTATCGCTGGATTTGAAGCTAAGCCTTCTACTTCGCATTGATTTGAATCTAAATCATGTGTTTCGCTTGGATTTGAAGCTAACTCGTTCGTTATGCATACAGTTGAAGCAAAATCACGCATATCACAAGTATTTGAAGCTGAACCACTTGATTCGCATGTATTCGAAGATTAGTCTTCTACTTCGCATTGATTTGAAGCTAAATCATGAGTTTCGCCTGGATTTGAAGCTAAATAATGTGTTTTGAATGGATTTGAAGTTAACTCGTTTGCTTCCCAAGCAGTTGAAGCTAGATCATGTATATCATAAGTATTTGAAGCTAATCAACTTGATATGCATGGATTTCAAACTAAGCCTTCTACTACGCATTGATTTCAAGGTAAATCATGTCTTTTGCATGGATTTAAAGCTAACTCGTTTGTTTCGCCTCCATTTGAAGCTATATCAGTGATATTCGCAAGTATTTGAAGCTAAATCATTCGTTTCGCTAGATTTGAAGCTAAGCCTTCTATTTCGCATTGATTTGATTCTAAATCATGTGATTCGCTTGTATTTGAAGCTAACTCGTTTGTTTCGCATGCAGTTGAAGCTAAATCATGTATATCACAAGTAGTAGAAGCTAAACCATTTGTTTCGCATGGATTCGACGATCAGCCATCGGCTTCGCATTGATTTTAAGCTAAATCATTTGTTCGCTTGCATTTGAAGCTAACTCGTTTTTTTCGCATGCAGTTGAAGCTAAATCATGTATATCATATTTGTAGCTGAACCTTTTGTTTGGCATGAATATAAAGCTAAACCAAGTGTTTCGAATGAATTTGAAGCTAAATCATGTGTTTTGCATGGATCTGAAGCTAACTCGTTTGTTTCGCATGCAGTTGCAGCTAAATCATATATATCACAAGTAGTAGAGGCTAAACCATTTGTTTCGCATGGATTCGACGATCAGCCATCGGCTTCGCATTGATTTTAAGCTATATCATGTGTTTCGCATCGATTTGAAGCTAACTCGTTTGTTTCGCCTGCATTTGAAGCTAAATCATGTACATCACAAGTATTTGAAGCTAAACAATTTGTTTCGCATGGATTCGAAGGTAAACCTTCTACTTCGCATTGAATTGAAGATAAATCATGTGTTTCGCATGGATTTGAAGCTGACTCGTTTGTTTCGCCTGCATTTGAAGCTACATGATGTATATTACAAGTATTTGAATCTGAACCATTTGATTCCCATGAATAGTACGCTAAACCGTGTCTTTCGAATGAATTTGAAGCTAAATCATGTGTTTTGAACGGATTTGATGCTAACTCGTTTGTTTCGCATGCATTTGAAGCTAAATCGTGCATATCACATATAATTGAAGCTAAACCATCTGTTTCGTGTGGATTCGTAGGTAAGCCTTCTACTTTGCATTGATTCGATGTTAAATCATGTGTTTCGCATGGATTTGAAGCTAACTCGTTTGTTTCTCTTGCTGTTGAGGCTAAATCAAGTATGTCACAAGTATTTGAATCTAAACCATTTGTTTCGCATGGATTCGAAGATCAGCCTCCTAATTCGCATTGATTTGAAGGTAAATCATGTCTTTTGCTTGGATTTAAAGCTAACTCGTTTGTTTCACCTGCATTTGAAGCTATATCAGAGATATTCGCAAGTATTTGAAGCTAAATCATTCGTTTCGCTGGATTTGAAGCTAAGACTTCTACTTCGCATTGATTTGAATCTAAATCATGTGTTTCGCTTGGATTTGAAGCTAACTCGTTTGTGTTGCTTGCATTTGAAGCTATATCACTTATATTCGCAAGTATTTGAAGCTAAACCATTCGTTTCGCATGGATTCGAAGATCAACCTTCTACTTCGCATTCATTTGGAGCTAAATCATGTCTATCGCTAGGATTTGAAGCTAACTCGTTTGTTTCGCATACTGTTGAAGCTAAATCATGTATAACACAAGTATTTGAGCCTGAGCCATTTGTTTCGCATCGATTCGAAGATCAGCCTCCTAATTCGCATTGGTTTGAAGGTAAATCATGTCTTTTGCATGGATTTAAAACTAACTCCTTTGTTTCACCTGCATTTGAAGCTATATCAGAGATATTCGCAAGTATTTGAAGCTAAATCAATCGTTTCGCTGGATTTGAAGCTTAGCCTTCTACTTCGCATTGATTTGAATCTGAATCATGTGTTTCGCTTAGATTTGAAGATAACTCGTTGGTTTTGCATGCAGTTGAAGCAAAATCACGCATTTCACAAGTATTTGAAGCTAAACCATTTGATTCGCATGGATTCGAAGATCAGCCTTCTACATCGCATTGATTTGAAGCTAAATCATGAGTTTCGCATGGATTTGAAGCTAAATCATGTGTTTTGAATGGATTTGAAGTTAACTCGTTTGCTTCCCAAGCAGTTGAAGCTAAATCATGTATATCATAAGTATTTGAAGCTAAAGAACTTGATTCGCATGGATTTCAAACTAAGCCTTCTACTTCGCATTGATTTGAAGGTAAATCATGTCTTTTACATGGATTTAAAGCTAACTCGTTTGTTTCGCCAGCATTTGAAGCTATATCAGTGATATTCGCAAGTATTTGAAGGTAAATCATTCGTTTCGCTGGATTTGAATCTAAGCCTTCTACATCGCATTGATTTGATTCTAAATCATGTGTTTCGCTTGGATTTGAAGCTAACTCGTATGTTTCGCATGAAGTTGAAGCCAAATCATGTATAAAACAAGTATTTCAATCTAAACTATTCGTTTCGCATGGATTTGAAGCTAAGCCTTTAACTTCGCATTGATTTGAAGCTAAATCATGTGTTTCCCATGAATTTGAAGCTAACTGATTGTTCCGCCCGCATTTGAAGCTATATCACTTATATCGCAAGTATTTGAAGGTAAATCATTTGTTTTGCATGGATTTGAAGCTAAGCCTTATCTTCGCATTGATTTGAAGCTAAATCATGTGTTCCGCTTGAATTTGAAGATATCTCGTTCGTTTGGTCTGCATTTGAAGCTATTTCATTTATATCGCAAGTATTTGAATCTAAATCATGTGTTTCGCTCGTATTTGAAGCTAAGCCTTCTACTTCGCATGATTTGAAGCTAAATCATGTGTTACGCTTGGATTTGAAGCTCACTCGTTTGTTTCCCCTGCATTTGAAGCAATATCACTTATATCGCAAGTATATGATGCTAAATAATTTGTCTCGCATGAATTTGATGCTAATCCTTCTACTTCGCATTGATTTGAAGCTAAATCATGTGTTTCGCATGGATTTGAAGCGAACATGTTTGTTTCACATGCAGTTGAAGCTAAATCATGTATATCACAAGTATTTGCAGCTGAACCATTTGCTACGCATGAATATTAAACTAAACCATATGTTACGAATGAATTTGAAGCTGAATCATGTATTTCGCCTGCATTTGATGCTAAATCATGTATATCACAAGTATTTGAAGCTATACCATTTGTTTCGCATGGATTTGAAGATAATCCTTCTACTTCGCATTGATATGAAGCTAACTCGATTGTTTCGCCTGCACTTGAAGCTATATCACTTATATCGCTATTATATGAAGATATATCATTTGTTTTTCATGTATTTGTAGCTAAGCCTTCTACATCGCATTGATTTGAAGCTAAATCATGGTTTCGCATGGATTTTAAGCTAACCCGTTTGTTTTGCCTGCATTTGAAGTTATATCACTCATATCGCAATTATCCGAAAATAAATCATTTGTTTCTCATGTATTTGTAGCTAAGCCTTCTACTTCGCATTGATTTGAAGCTGAATCATGTGTTTCGCTTGGATGTGAATCTAACTCGTTTGTTTCGCATGCAGTTGAAACTAAATCATGTATATCACAAGTATTTGAAGCTAAACCATTTGTTTCGAATGGATTTGAAGCCATGCCTTCTACTTCGCATTTATTTGAAGCAAAATAATGTGTTCCGCATGGATTTCAATATAACTCGTTTGTTTCGCATGCAGTTGAAGCTAAATCATGTATATCACAAGGTAGAGTTCAAGTCTCACGTTGTGCCGGTCAGAATGATACCGATGACTCCACCACCCACCGAACGGCGACGTTCGTTGTCACTGACGGACATGGCGTCCCAGACGCAGGTGCAGGAAGACTTTGAGGTTGCTTTTCACTCGTAAAGTGAGATGCGACCGACTTCTGAAGCGGCACATACGCAGCAAAGGAAGAGGCTAGACAGCATGTCTGATCTCAGCGAGGACGACACAGCTGTAGTTGAAACTAATCTGTTGGCTGACGTCACTATCCAATTGAGAAAACTTATAGCCTGCACCAAGGCGGTACAGTTGTTTTGTAGGTCACAGGACAGCGTAAACCCGAATTTATCACTACTGGTGAGCTCGTTGGCCAAGGAAACGAACTCTTTAAAATGTTCACGAAGGAGGTCCTTACCAAAGGAAGACTCGAGACATGCGGGGAGGTCGGTAATACGACCCGCGCCTCTTTAATCGACGATGGCTCCACTCGTCCTCCTCTCTCAAAAGCATATAGGACTATGGGTACGCAAACCGCAGACCCGGAAGCGGTGGATCGTGGGGAGGTCGCAAGATGGGCGCGAAAGGAACTCAACTTTGATGAGCTCCACAAGCTCATTCGATTCCTTTGCTCACTGAAAAGTTGATGATAACGCAAGCCCGATGAAAGACACGATTGACATCGCCTGCTTCACACCGGCGGATCTACGTACCACAGACGGAACTACGCGCAGAATCCTTCAGAAGATGGCATGTCTCGACGATATCCTTGTCCAGGAGGCCCGCAAGGGAGAGGTCGCCCACCTCCAGACCACTACCTCTATTCCAAGCAAAAGCGGCGGTATGACAAGGAAATCCAGGACCCACTTCTTTCTTATCCATAAGGATAATGAGAAGGACACTATCGACTTGCACGTGGTATACGAGTGCCTCAGGAAAATGGCGCACCTAAGTACGGATACTTCGGCTGGAAAAGTAATCACGTTGATTTGCCCCGACCAAGTAAGTATAAATATTAGCAGGAAACTTGTTGAATTGACCTTCTTACAGAGCAACTTGATGATCCATCTCCGCTCAAGTAAGGGAGGGGGACCAGACATAAAAATGATCAAAAGCTGTGACGGCTCTGGTAAGCCCGCGACGGAAACCATTAACATATCCAGTAACGGACAAACATACGCTGACATGCTGCGTTCTGTTAAAAAGAACGTCGACGTTAACCGAGAGGGGATTGACATCGCTTACGTCAAAGCGAACCTGAAAGGAGACCTAGTTATCTCTGTCAAGGGTGACCGAGGGAAGGTAACAGGACTCTCCGCACTAATTAATAAAAAGATTGCCGGAGTTAAAGCGAAAATATCAACCCGCAATACAAAAACTCTCCACCTTAAGGGTTTAGACGGGGATGTTACGACCGAGGACATATCGAGTACACTATACAAGATGCTGGGCTCGACCTTGGATCCTCAGGAAGTTCAGGTGAAAGCCCTTCGTTCTGGGTACGCGGGTAGCCAAAATGCTACCGTCATCACTTCCACTGAAAACGCGGAAAGGCTCCTAAAGGTGAAACGCTTCAGGGTTGGATGGGGCCTCTGTCGTGTGGTTGAACGGATAGAGGTCACACAATGTTACAGGTGCCGCGAATACGGTCATCGCAGCTCAACATGTAAAAATGCGGACAGGTCTAAGAGCTGCCGCAGGTGCGGTGACCTTGGACACATGGAGAAATCCTACACTAATGCGGAAAAATGCCTTAATTGCAGTATGCAGGGCCACAGGGACTGGAGTCTCAAGTGCCCTGCATACTGCAAGGCTCTCAACGAAGCCCGCGAGAAACGCAACAATGACAAAGGGGTTAAAGCCAAACCACCAACTGACGGCTCCATGAACGACGCAAAAATACCGAAGACGAATAAATTGACGAACTCGGGCAGGACACCGAAACAACCTAAGGGAGGTAAATTTAGTACCGACTCAAGCTCACCTATAGTGAGCCTTGATTGTAAAGACGCATCGACAGCCCTGAGAGAGGCCGATGCTGATAAACAGACGACTAACCCCACTCCAAGGGCAAACAAGGATAAGGACGCAAGGGTGACGCTGGTCCCCAGAAGTGCCTCCGATATATTTAGCGAGGATTCCTCCAGGGTACTCTTACCCTCCGGAGGCGAGACGCTAATACAAGCACCCGAAAAGGGCTACGACGATAAGGGCTAACTCCTTTGTCCATTACTCTTGGACCCTTCATTATTGTTAACAAGTTCACTCTAAACATAAGAAGAAGGCGTCTAAGGACACTCGCCTAAACTTATTACAAATCAACCTGCACAATTGTAGATTAGCGCATGGCCTGCTCCAACAAAATGCAATCGACCTTGACATCGACGTGGTTTTGATTTCTGAACCATGGCGGATACTAGACCATTGGTTCGGGGCCAGGGATGGCAGAGCGGCCATATGGGTCACTGCTAGGGCGACTGAGAGGTTTTCGTCTATCCAACGTCTGGCCAGCATAGACGGATGCGTGGTAGTACAGCTCAACGATATAACAGTTGTTAGCTGCTACTACAGGCCGAACATGCGATTGGACAATTTTATGACGCACTTGCATCACCTTGAACATCTGATAGGCACCCTGGATCGCGAACACCTGATCGTGGCAGGTGACTTCAATTCAAAATCACCAGCCTGGGGGTGGCCTGCACGGGGCACTGCCACCCTCCAAATGGCAAACCGTGTCCGGATTTGCCCGGTGGTCAGTGAAGGGAAGTTCACGTTTGAGAGGAATGGTCACCACTCTCTGATCGACATCATGTTCTGCGGCTACGCCATGCTTCGGAAGCTGGTGTCAAGCGTCATATTAAACACGGAAACAGCCTCGGATCACCGTTATGTTAGACACGTATTCTCCGGTGAAAACATCTTCCACAAAAAAGCGCCTAGGCCTGGAGTGGTTGATGTGGATAAATTCCTGGCGCTATACAGCAGGGCTACGGCATTGGTCTCTCCTTTCCTTATGGAGACGGCTATAGACATCGACGAATATATCCAGTTGGTAAGCGAACTTGCGGCTAAATCTACGCGCCCTCGATACCCTTCGGAGTTCAGACGCCCGAAATGGTGGTGGACAGCAGACGTCGGGGCGGCTAGACTGGCAGTCGTCAAAAGTAGGAGGAGGCTACAGAGAGCCAGGAGGAAGGGGCACGCAAATGGGATCGAACTTGCCAGAACCACTTACATGACCCTTAAAGGAGACCTAAAAAGGACGATTCAGGCCTCCAAGGACGCCGCATGGAAGGACTTCATCAAAGGAATCGATGCTGATGCCTGGGGTAGACCATATACATGGGTGGTTAACAAAATTAAAGGGATATCGTCACCTAATTACCCTGAACCGCGAGGAACATCGGGCGATAGTAGGTAAGTTGTTTACCACCATCCCTCCGGCACCAAACCACGAGACCATCGTTGACGCATCCCGATTACTCACATTGAGCGGGACCCTGGACGGTAGCCAGGATCCCCCGTTTACTGAAGACGAAGCCCGGGAAGCCTTAAAGAGGCTGAAGAAGCGTGCTTTGGGCCCGGACAATTTACCGCTGTCGGTCATGGGGGCACTTGGGGGGGGGGGTGCATTAGGCCATATTACACACCTATTTTCAAGATGCCTTGCTATAGGGTATTTCCCCAGAGCTTGGAAAGTTGGGAGACTGGTCTTGATCCCGAAAAAACCGGGGCCAGACAATCGACCTGCCTGGCGCCCCTTATGCATACTCTCAAACTTCGCGAAAGTGTTCGAGTATTGCATCAAGGAGAGGCTGGTATCCAGGATAACTTTCTCTGTCAACCAGTATGGTTTTGCTAAGGGGAAAAGTACGATTTATGCTGTCAGCAGAGTCATGGACCTTTGGAACGCTGCTAAGAAGAAGTCAATGCACTGCTTTCTAGTGACCTTAAACGTTAAGGACGCATTTAATGCGGTTAAGTGGGGAAACATTCTTACTGCTCTGCAGCGGAGGAACATTCCCCCTCGACTCCTTGGCATACTCCGCAGCTATTTGCACAAGCGATGCATTATGACTTGGAGGGACGGTGAGGCGGAACGGATATCCGTCTTTGCGGGAGTTCCCCAGGGCTCGGTTCTGGGCCCCCTATTGTGGAATATCCAATACGATGACCTGCTGGATATTCGACTACCACGTGACTGCAGCCTATTAGGCTTCGCCCACGACGCTGCACTCGTCATATCTGCCAGGGATATTGAGGCAGCCAGAAACAAGGCTACCGCCGCCTTGAAATCAGTCAAGACTTGGTTTGACCAAAATCATTTAGAACTTGCGGAGGAAAAATGTGAGGTCCTTCACCTCACAAGCAGGAAGACCAAGCGGTCCATCGACCTGAGGATTGGTAATAATACTCTTAAGGCATGTACAGCTACACGCTACCTTGGTGTGGTCATTGAGGCCAATCAAGTGTTTCGGAAGCACATACTTAATGCCTGTGAAAAGGCCACTAAGTATGCAGGAATATTGTGCAGGATACTGCCCAACATCGGGGGTGGCGGTTATTGGGCACGTTCCTTATATTACCGCGTAGTGGAGTCAGTATGCATGTATGCGGCTCCAATATGGGCTCCTGCGGTCAATATGTCCAACAACAGAAAGCACCTCAACGCTGCGCAAAAGACGATCCTGGCGAGGGTGGTTAGAGCATATCGTACCACCGCGCTCGACGCCTTGTGCGTCCTTGCGGGTTTTCCCCCTTTCGACTTGGTGGCAAACGAAAGGAGGCGCATCTACGTGAAAACAACGGATCTGGACAGGAGGGCACCCGACTACAAGCGCCGGATGCACCTGATCAGGAAGGAAGAGCGTGACCGGACGTTGTCCGAATGGCAGAAGAGATGGGATTTGGCACCCCATGGACGGAGGACTCACTCTCTAATCCCGAAGATTGCGGACTGGATCGGGTGGGGCCCTCTCCTGCTCGACTTTCGACTGGCGCAGGTGCTGACTGGACATGGTTGCTTCTCAAGCTTCCTTAAGCGTATTGGGAAGATAGACCAATCCAGATGCCTGCTCTGCGGGGTGGACGATGACACCATTGAGCACGCTATTGTGATGTGCCGGGCCTTTGACGACGAACGAGCCACATTGGTGAAAGAAATTGGAGTGCTTTCATTTGACATGGTATTACTTATACTGAAAGACTCGAGCAAAAGGACATCTTTTAAAAAGTTTGTTGACGACTACCTCAAGAGGAAGGAGGCTGCCCTCAACGACCTCCAGAAGAAGGAGAGACCGAATTTCACAGCCAGGACCAGGACTCAAATGTAAGGTGGTTCTAAGAAACGTAATTCCACCCGCTCCCCTCCCGAAGCAATGATCTAGGGCGGATACCATTGAGGGGGGATCCTACATCATGGCTGAAGGGAGGTTTAGGTTTTAGTGGGTATGCCGATAGCACTACCCTCGGACAGCCCCACACTACCATCGCTATGGTGTGCGAAAAGCATTTCCCCCTCCACGGGAAAAAAAGTGTATATCACAAGTATTTTAATCTAAACCATTTGTTTCGCATTGATTTCAAGCTAAGCCTTATACTTCGCATTGATTTGAAGCTAAATCATGTGTTTCGCTCGGATTTGAAGCTAAGCCTTCTACTTCGCATGATTTGAAGCTAAATCATGTTTATCACAAGTAACTGAATCTAAAACATTTCTTGCGCTCGGATTTGAAGCTAAGCCTTCTACTTCGCACGATTTAAAGCTAAATCATGTTTATCAAAAGTATCTGAATCTATACCATTTGTTTCGCTTGGATTTGAAGCTAAACCATTTGTTACGCATGCATATTAAGCTAAACCATGTGTTTCGCATGAATTTGTAGCTAAATCGTGTGTTTCGCATGGATTTGAAGCTAACTCGATTTTATCCCCAGTGGTTGAAGCTATACCACTTATGTCGCAATTATCTGAAGGTAAATCACTTGTTTCTAATGTATTTGAAGATAATCCTAATACTTCGCATGGATTTGAAGTTAACTCGTATGTTTCGCATGCAGTTGAAGCTAAATCACGTATATCACAAGTATTTGATGTTAAGCCTTCTACTTCGCATGATTTAAAGCTAAATCAGAATTGAAGTTAATTCGTTTGTTTCGCATGCAGTTGAAACTATATCATGTATATCATAAGTATTTGAAGCTAAACCATTTGATTCGCATGTATTTGAAGCTAAGCATTCCACTTCTCATTGATTTGAAGCTAAATCACGTGTTTCGCTTGGATTTGAAGCTAACTCGTTTGTTTCGCATGCAGTTGGAGCTAAATCATGTATTTCACAAGTATGTGAAGCTAAACTTTTTGTTACTCATGTATTTGAAGCTAAGCCTTCCACCTCGCATTGATTTGAAGCTAAATCATGTGTTTCGCATGCATTTGAAGCTATATCTTCTATTCCGCAGTGATTCGAAGAGAAATCATGGGTTTCGCATGGGTTTGAAGCTAACTCGCTTGTTTTGCTTCCAGTTGCAGCTAAATCATATATATCGCAAGTATTTGGTGCTAAATCATTTGCTTCGCATGGATTTGAAGCTAAACCTTCTATATTCGCATTGACTTGAAGCTAAATCTCTTGTTTCGCATGCTGTTGAAGTTAAATCATGTATGTCACAAGTATTTGAAGCTGAACCATTTGTTGCTCATGTATTTGAAGCTTCTACTTCGCATTGATTTGAAGCTAAATCATGTGATTCGCATGGATTTGAACCTCACTCGTTTGTTTCGCCTGCATTTGAACTAAATCATGTATATCACAAGTATATGAAGCTAAAGCATTTGTTTCGCATGGATTTGTAGATAAGCCTTCTACTTCGTATTGATTTGAAGTTAAATCGTGTGTTTCGCATGGATTTGAAGCTAGCTCGTTTGTTTCGCATGCAGTTGAATCTAAATCATTTACATCCCAAGTATTTGGAGCTAAATCATTTGTTTCCCATTGACTTGAAGCTAAACCTTCTACATCGCATTGATTTGATGCTAAATCATGAGTTTCGAATGAATGTGAAGCTAACTCGTTTGCTTCGCATGCATTTGAAGTTATATCGTTTATGTCGCAAGTATTTCAAGCTAAATCGTTTGTTTCGCGCGGATTTGAAGTTAAGCATTCTACGTCGCACTGATTTGAAGCTAAATCATGTGTTAAGCATGGATTTGAAGCTAACTCGTTTTCTTCGCATGCAGTTGAAGCTGAATTATGTATATCATAAGTATTTGCAGCTGAACCATTTGTTTGGCATGATTATTAAGCTAAACCATGTGTTTCAAATGAATTTGAAGCTAAATCATGTGTCTCGAATGGATTTAAAGCTATTTCTTTGTTTTCGCATGCAGTTGAAGTTAAATCACGTATATCACAAGTATTTGAAGCTGAACAACTTGTTTCGCATGGATTCGAAGATAAGCATTCTACTTCGCATGGATTTGAAGAAAACTCGTTTGCTTCGCTTCCAGCTGAAGCTAAATCATTTATATCGTAAGTATTTGAAGCTAAATCATTTGTTTCGCATGGATTTGAAGCTTCTACTTCGCATTGATTTGAAGCTAAATCATGTGATTCGCATGGATTTGAACCTCACTCGTTTGTTTCGCCTGCATTTGAACTAAATCATGTATATCACAAGTATATGAAGCTAAAGCATTTGTTTCGCATGGATTTGTAGATAAGCCTTCTACTTCGTATTGATTTGAAGTTAAATCGTGTGTTTCGCATGGATTTGAAGCTAGCTCGTTTGTTTCGCATGCAGTTGAATCTAAATCATTTATATCCCAAGTACTTGGAGCTAAATCATTTGTTTCCCATTGACTTGAAGCTAAACCTTCTACATCGCATTGATTTGATGCTAAATCATGTGTTTCGAATGAATGTGAAGCTAACTCGTTTGCTTCGCATGCATTTGAAGCTATATCGTTTATGTCGCAAGTATTTCAAGCTAAATCGTTTGTTTCGCATGGATTTGAAGCTAACTCGTTTGCTTCGCTTCCAGCTGAAGCTAAATCATTTATATCGTAAGTATTTGAAGCTAAATCATTTGTTTCGCATGGATTTGAAGCTAACCCTTCTACCTCGCATTGATTTCAAGATAAGACATGTGTTTCGCATGGATTTGAAGCTAACTCGCTTGTTTCGCTTCCAGTAGAAGCTAAATCATTTATATCGTAAGTAGTAGAAGCAAAATCATTTGTTTCGAATGGATTCGAAGCTAAACCTTCCACTTCGCATTGATTTGAAGCTAAATCATGTGTTTCGCATGCATTTGAAGCTATATCTTCTATTCCGCAGTGATTCGAAGAGAAATCATGGGTTTCGCATGGGTTTGAAGCTAACTCGCTTGTTTCGCTTCCAGTTGCAGCTAAATCATATATATCGCAAGTATTTGGTGCTAAATCATTTGCTTCGCATGGATTTGAAGCTAAACCTTCTATATTCGCATTGACTTGAAGCTAAATCTCTTGTTTCGCATGCTGTTGAAGTTAAATCATGTATGTCACAAGTATTTGAAGCTGAACCATTTGTTGCTCATGTATTTGAAGCTTCTACTTCGCATTGATTTGAAGCTAAATCATGTGATTCGCATGGATTTGAACTTCACTCGTTTGTTTCGCCTGCATTTGAACTAAATCATGTATATCACAAGTATATGAAGCTAAAGCATTTGTTTCGCATGGATTTGTAGATAAGCCTTCTACTTCGTATTGATTTGAAGTTAAATCGTGTGTTTCGCATGGATTTGAAGCTAGCTCGTTTGTTTCGCATGCAGTTGAATCTAAATCATTTACATTCCAAGTATTTGGAGCTAAATCATTTGTTTCCCATTGACTTGAAGCTAAACCTTCTACATCGCATTGATTTGATGCTAAATCATGAGTTTCGAATGAATGTGAAGCTAACTCGTTTGCTTCGCATGCATTTGAAGTTATATCGTTTATGTCGCAAGTATTTCAAGCTAAATCGTTTGTTTCGCATGGATTTGAAGTTAAGCATTCTACGTCGCACTGATTTGAAGCTAAATCATGTGTTAAGCATGGATTTGAAGCTAACTCGTTTTCTTCGCATGCAGTTGAAGCTGAATTATGTATATCATAAGTATTTGCAGCTGAACCATTTGTTTGGCATGATTATTAAGCTAAACCATGTGTTTCAAATGAATTTGAAGCTAAATCATGTGTCTCGAATGGATTTAAAGCTATTTCTTTGTTTTCGCATGCAGTTGAAGTTAAATCACGTATATCACAAGTATTTGAAGCTGCACAACTTGTTTCGCATGGATTCGAAGATAAGCATTCTACTTCGCATGGATTTGAAGAAAACTCGTTTGCTTCGCTTCCAGCTGAAGCTAAATCATTTATATCGTAAGTATTTGAAGTTAAATCATTTGTTTCGCATGGATTTGAAGCTTCTACTTCGCATTGATTTGAAGCTAAATCATGTGATTCGCATGGATTTGAACCTCACTCGTTTGTTTCGCCTGCATTTGAACTAAATCATGTATATCACAAGTATATGAAGCTAAAGCATTTGTTTCGCATGGATTTGTAGATAAGCCTTCTACTTCGTATTGATTTGAAGTTAAATCGTGTGTTTCGCATGGATTTGAAGCTAGCTCGTTTGTTTCGCATGCAGTTGAATCTAAATCATTTATATCCCAAGTACTTGGAGCTAAATCATTTGTTTCCCATTGACTTGAAGCTAAACCTTCTACATCGCATTGATTTGATGCTAAATCATGCGTTTCGAATGAATGTGAAGCTAACTCGTTTGCTTCGCATGCATTTGAAGCTATATCGTTTATGTCGCAAGTATTTCAAGCTAAATCGTTTGTTTCGCATGGATTTGAAGCTAACTCGTTTGCTTCGCTTCCAGCTGAAGCTAAATCATTTATATCGTAAGTATTTGAAGCTAAATCATTTGTTTCGCATGGATTTGAAGCTAACCCTTCTACCTCGCATTGATTTCAAGATAAGACATGTGTTTCGCATGGATTTGAAGCTAACTCGCTTGTTTCGCTTCCAGTAGAAGCTAAATCATTTATATCGTAAGTAGTAGAAGCAAAATCATTTGTTTCGAATGGATTCGAAGCTAAACCTTCCACTTCGCATTGATTTGAAGCTAAATCATGAGTTTCGCATGCATTTGAAGCTATATCTTCTATTCCGCAGTGATTCGAAGAGAAATCATGGGTTTCGCATGGGTTTGAAGCTAACTCGCTTGTTTCGCTTCCAGTTGCAGCTAAATCATATATATCGCAAGTATTTGGTGCTAAATCATTTGCTTCGCATGGATTTGAAGCTAAACCTTCTATATTCGCATTGGCTTGAAGCTAAATCTCTTGTTTCGCATGCTGTTGAAGTTAAATCATGTATGTCACAAGTATTTGAAGCTGAACCATTTGTTGCTCATGTATTTGAAGCTTCTACTTCGCATTGATTTGAAGCTAAATCATGTGATTCGCATGGATTTGAACCTCACTCGTTTGTTTCGCCTGCATTTGAACTAAATCATGTATATCACAAGTATATGAAGCTAAAGCATTTGTTTCGCATGGATTTGTAGATAAGCCTTCTACTTCGTATTGATTTGAAGTTAAATCGTGTGTTTCGCATGGATTTGAAGCTAGCTCGTTTGTTTCGCATGCAGTTGAATCTAAATCATTTACATTCCAAGTATTTGGAGCTAAATCATTTGTTTCCCATTGACTTGAAGCTAAACCTTCTACATCGCATTGATTTGATGCTAAATCATGAGTTTCGAATGAATGTGAAGCTAACTCGTTTGCTTCGCATGCATTTGAAGTTATATCGTTAATGTCGCAAGTATTTCAAGCTAAATCGTTTGTTTCGCATGGATTTGAAGTTAAGCATTCTACGTCGCACTGATTTGAAGCTAAATCATGTGTTAAGCATGGATTTGAAGCTAACTCGTTTTCTTCGCATGCAGTTGAAGCTGAATTATGTATATCATAAGTATTTGCAGCTGAACCATTTGTTTGGCATGATTATTAAGCTAAACCATGTGTTTCAAATGAATTTGAAGCTAAATCATGTGTCTCGAATGGATTTAAAGCTATTTCTTTGTTTTCGCATGCAGTTGAAGTTAAATCACGTATATCACAAGTATTTGAAGCTGAACAACTTGTTTCGCATGGATTCGAAGATAAGCATTCTACTTCGCATGGATTTGAAGCTAACTCGTTTGCTTCGCTTCCAGCTGAAGCTAAATCATTTATATCGTAAGTATTTGAAGCTAAATCATTTGTTTCGCATGGATTTGAAGCTTCTACTTCGCATTGATTTGAAGCTAAATCATGTGATTCGCATGGATTTGAACCTCACTCGTTTGTTTCGCCTGCATTTGAACTAAATCATGTATATCACAAGTATATGAAGCTAAAGCATTTGTTTCGCATGGATTTGTAGATAAGCCTTCTACTTCGTATTGATTTGAAGTTAAATCGTGTGTTTCGCATGGATTTGAAGCTAGCTCGTTTGTTTCGCATGCAGTTGAATCTAAATCATTTATATCCCAAGTACTTGGAGCTAAATCATTTGTTTCCCATTGACTTGAAGCTAAACCTTCTACATCGCATTGATTTGATGCTAAATCATGTGTTTCGAATGAATGTGAAGCTAACTCGTTTGCTTCGCATGCATTTGAAGCTATATCGTTTATGTCGCAAGTATTTCAAGCTAAATCGTTTGTTTCGCATGGATTTGAAGCTAACTCGTTTGCTTCGCTTCCAGCTGAAGCTAAATCATTTATATCGTAAGTATTTGAAGCTAAATCATTTGTTTCGCATGGATTTGAAGCTATATCTTCTATTCCGCAGTGATTCGAAGAGAAATCATGGGTTTCGCATGGGTTTGAAGCTAACTCGCTTGTTTCGCTTCCAGTTGCAGCTAAATCATATATATCGCAAGTATTTGGAGCTAAATCATTTGTTTCGCATGGATTTGAAGCTAAACCTTCTACTTCGCATTGACTTGAAGCTAAATCTCTTGTTTCGCATGCTGTTGAAGTTAAATCATGTATGCCACAAGTATTTGAAGCTGAACCATTTGTTGCTCATGTATTTGAAGCTTCTACTTCGCATTGATTTGAAGCTAAATCATGCGATTCGCATGGATTTGAACCTCACTCGTTTGTTTCGCCTGCATTTGAACTAAATCATGTATATCACAAGTATATGAAGCTAAAGCATTTGTTTCGCATGGATTTGTAGATAAGCCTTCTACTTCGTATTGATTTGAAGTTAAATCGTGTGTTTCGCATGGATTTGAAGCTAGCTCGTTTGTTTCGCATGCAGTTGAAGCTAAATCATGTACATCACAAGTATTTGAAGCTGAACCGTTTGTTTCGCATGAATTTGAAAATAAGCCATCTAATTCGCTTTGATTTGAATCTAAATCATGTCTTCCGGATGGATTTGTTGCTAACTCGTTTGTTTCGCTTGCTGTTGAATGTAAATCATGTACATCACAAGTATTTGAAGCTAAACAATTTGTTGCGCATGGATTCGAAGATCAGCCTTCTACTTCGCATTGATTTGAAGCTAAATCATGTACATCACAAGTATTTGAAGCTGAACCATTTGTTTCGCATGAATTTGAAAATAAGCCATCTAATTCGCTTTGATTTGAATCTAAATCATGTGTTCCGCAAGGATTTGTTGCTAACTCGTTTGTTTCGCTTGCTGTTGAATGTAAATCATGTACATCACAAGTATTTGAAGCTAAACAATTTGTTGCGCATGGATTTGTAGATAAGCCTTGTACTTCGCATTGATTTGAAGTTAAATCGTGTGTTTCGCATGGATTTGAAGCTAACACGTTTGTTTCGCATGCTGTTGAAGCTTAATCAAGTATATCACAAGAATTTGAATCTAAACAACCTGTTTCGTGTGGATTCGGAGATCAGCCTTCTACTTCGCATTGATTTGAAGCGAAATCATATGATTCGCTTGGATTTGAAGCTAACTCGTTTGTTTCGCATGCACTTGAAGCTAAATCATGTATAAAAGAACTATTTGAAGCTAAACCATCTGTTTCGCATGGTTTTGAAGTTAAGCCTTCAACTTCGCGTTAACTTGATGCTAAATCATAATTTTCGCACGGATTTAAAGCTAAATCGTTTGTTTCGCATGCAGTTGAAGCTAAATATGGTATATCACAAGTATGTGAACCTAAACCATTTGTTTCGCATGGATTTAATGCTAAGCCTTCTACTTCGCATTGATTTGAAGCTGAAACAAGTGTTTCGCTTGTATTTGAAGCTAAGTCGTTGGTTTCGCATGCAGATGAAGCTAAATCATGAGTATCACAAGTATTTGAAGCAGAACCATTTGTTTCGCATGGATTTGAAACTAAGCCTTCTACTTCGCCTTGATTTGAAGCTGAATCATGTGTTTCGCTTGTATTTGAAGCTAATTCGTTTGTTTCGCTTGCAGTTGAAGCTGAATCATGTATATCACAAGTATTTGAAGCTAAACAATCTGTTTCGTGTGGATTCGAAGATAAGCCTTCTACTTTGCATTGATTTGAAGCTAAATCGTGTGTTTCTCATGCAGTTGAAGCTAAATCATGTATGAAACAAGTATTTGAAGCTATACCATTTGTTTCGCATGGATTTGAAGCTAAGCCTTCTACTTCGCATTGATTTGAAGCTAAATCATGTGTTACGAAAGGATTTGTAGGTAACTCGTTTGTTTCGCCTGCATTTGAAGCTAAAGCATGTATATCATAAGTATTTGAAGCTGAACCATTTGATTGGCATGATTATTAAGCTAAACTATGTGTTTCGAATGAATTTGAAGCTAAATCATGTGTATCGAAAGGATTTGAAGCTAACTCGTTGGTTTCGCATGCAGTTGAAGCTAAATCATGAGTATCACAAGTATTTGAAGCTGAACCATTTGTTTCGCATGGATTTGTAACTGTGCCTTCTACTTCGCATTTATTTGAAGCTGAATCATGTGTTTCGCTTGTATTTGAAGCTAACTCGTTTGTTTCGCATGCAGTTGAACCTGAATCATGTATATCACAAGTATTTGAAGCTAAACCATTTGTTTCGCATGGATTCGAAGATCAGCCTTCTACTTCGCATTGATTTGGAGTTAAATCATATGTTTCGCATGGATTTGAAGCTAACTCGTTTGTTTCGTAAGCACTTGAATCTAAATCAAGAATAACACAATTATTTGAAGCTATACCGTTTGATTGGCATGGATTTGAAGCTATTCCTTCTACTTCGCATTGATGTGAATATAAATGATGTGTTTCGCTTGGATTTGAAGCTAACTCGTTTGTTTCGCTTGCTGTTGAATATAAATCATGTATATCACAAGTATTTGAAGCTAAACCATTTGTTTCGCATGGATTAGAAGCTAAGCCTTCTACTTCGGGTTGACTTGATACTAAATCATGTTTTTCGCTTGGATTTGAAGCAAACTCGTTTGTTTCGCATGCGTTTCAATCTATTTCATTTATATCACAAGTATTTGAAGGTAACTCATTTATTTCGCTTGGATTTGATGCGAAGCCTTCTACTTCGCATTGATTTGAAGCTAAATCATATCTTCCGCTTGGATTTGAAGCTAACTCGCTGGTTTCGCATGCAGTTGAAGCTAAATCATGTACAAAACAAGTATTTGAATCTCAACCATTTGTTTCGCATGGATCTGAAGCTAAGCCTTCTACTTCGCATTGATTCGAAGCTAAATCAAGTGTTCCGCTAGGGTTTGAAGATAAGCCATCTACTTCGCTTTGATATTAATCGAAATCATGTGTCTCGCATTGATTTGAAGCTAAATCATGTGTTTCGCATGGATTTAAAGCTAACTCGTTTGTTTCGACTGCATTTGAAGCTATTTCATTTAAACCGCAAGTATTTGAAGGAATATCATTTTCTTCGCCTGGATTTGAAGATAAGCCTTCTACTTCGCATTGATTTCAAGCTAAATCATGTGTTTCGCATGCATTTGAAGCTAACTCGTTGTTTGGCATGCAGTTGAAGCTAAATCATGTACATCACAAGTATTTGATGCTAAACCATTTGTTTCGCATGAATTTGAAGCTAAACCATCTACATCGCATTGATTTGTAGCTAAATCAAGTGTTTCGCTAGGATTTGAAACTAGCTCGTTTGTTTCGCATGCAGTTGAAGCTAAATCATGTATATCACAAGTATTTGAAGCTAAACCATTTGATTCCCATGGATTTGATGCTAAGCCTACTACTTCGCATTGATTTGAAGCTAAATCATGTGTTTCGCATGCATTTGAATCTAAATCGTGTATATCACAAGTGTTTGAAGCTAAAACATTTGATTCACATCGATTTGAAGCTAAGCATGCTACTTCGCATTTATTTGAAGCTAAATCATGTGTTTCGCATGGATTTGAAGCTAACTCGTATGTTTCGCATGCATTTGAAGCTAAATCATGTATATCACAAGTATTTGAAGCTGAACCATTTGATTCGGAGCTAAGCCTTCTACTTCGCCTTGATTTGGACCTAAATCATGTGATCCGCATGGATTGAAAGCTAACTCGTTTGTTTCGCCTGCATTTGAATCTAAATCATGTATATCGCAAATATTTGGAGCTGAACCATTTGTTTCGCATGGATTTGCAGCTAAATCATGTGTTTCCCTTAGATTTGCAGCTAACTCGTTGTTTGGTATGCCGTTGAAGCTAAATCATGTATATCACAAGTATTGGAAGCTAAACAATTTGTTTCGTATGGATTTGAAGCTAACTCGTTGGTTTTGCATGAAGTTGAATCTAAATCACGTATATCACAAGTATTTGAAGCTGAACCATTTGTTTCACATACATTTGAAGCTAAGCCTTCTACTTCACAATGATTGGAAGTTAAATTATGTGTTTCGCATGGATTTGAAGCTATCTCGTTTGTGTCGCTTGCATTTGAAGCTATATCACTTATATTCGCAAGTATTTGAAGCTAAACCATTCGTTTCGCATGGATTTGACGCTAAGCCTACTACTTCGCATTGATTTGAAGCTAAATCATGTCTATCGCTAGGATTTGAAGCTAACTCTATTGTTTCGCCTGCATTTGAAGCTATATCAGTGATATTCGCAAGTATTTGAAGGTCAATCATTCGTTTCGCTGGATTTGAAACTAAGCCTTCTACATCGCATTGATTTGATTCTAAATCGTGTGTTTCGCTGGCAATGGAAACTAACTCGTTGGTTTTGCATGAAGTTGAATCTAAATCATGTATATCACAAGTATTTGAAGCTGAACCATTTGTTTCACATACATTTGAAGCTAAGCCATCTACTTCACAATGATTGGAAGTTAAATCATGTGTTTCGCATGGATTTGAAGCTAACTCCGTTGTGTCGCTTGCATTTGAAGCTATATCACTTATATTCGCAAGTATTTGAAGCTAAACCATTCGTTTCGCATGGATTTGACGCAAAGCCTTCTGCTTCGCATTGATTTGAAGCTAAATCATGAGTTTCGCCTGGATTTGAAGCTAAATCATGTGTTTTGAATGGATTTGAAGTTTACTCGTTTGCTTCCCAAGCAGTTGAAGCTAAATCATGTATATCATAAGTATTTGAAGCTAAAGAACTTGATACGCATGGATTTCAAACTAAGCCTTCTACTTCGCATTGATTTGAAGCTAAATCATGTCTATCGCTAGGATTTGAAGCTAACTCGTTTGTTTCGCATACTGTTGAAGGTAAATCATGTATAACACAAGTATTTGAGCCTGAGCCATTTGTTTCGCATGGATTCGAAGATCAGCCTCCTAATTCGCGTTTATTTGAAGCTAAATCTTGTGTTTCGCATGGATTTGAAGCTAACTCGGTTGTGTCGCTTGCATTTGAAGCTATATCACTTATTTTCGCAAGTATTTGAAGCTAAACCATTCGTTTCGCATTGATTTGACGCTAAGCCTTCTGCTTCGCATTGATTTTATACTAAATCATGTGTTTCGAAAGGATTTGAAGCTAACTCGTTTCTTTCGCCTGCATTTGAATCTAAATCATGTATATCTTAAGTATTTGTAGCTAAACCATTTGTTTTGCATGGATTTGAAACTAAGCCTTCTACTTCGCATTGATTTGAACCCGAATCATGTGTTTCGCTTGTATTTGAAGCTAACTCGTTTGTTTCGCATGCAGTTGCAGCTAAATCATATATATCACAAGTAGTAGAAGCTAAACCATTTGTTTCGCATGGATTCGACGATCAGCCATCGGCTTCGCATTGATTTTAAGCTATATCATGTGTTTCGCATCGATTTGAAGCTAACTCGTTTGTTTCGCCTGCATTTGAAGCTAAATCATGTACATCACAAGTATTTGAATCTAAAACATTTGTTTCGCATGGATTCGAAGATCAGCCTTCTGCTTCGGATTGATTTGCAGCTAAATCATGTGTTTAGCATGGATTTGAAGCTAACTCATTTGCTTCGCCTGTATTTGAAGCTATACCACTTATATCGCAATTATCTGAAGATTATTGATTTGTTTCTTATTAACTTGAAGCTAAGCCTTCTACTTCGCATGGATTTGAAGCTAACTCGTTTGTTTCGCATGCATTTGAAGCTAAATCGTGTATATCACAAGTATTTGGAGCTAAACCATTTGTTTCGCATCGATTTGAAACAACGCCTTCTACTTCGCATTGATTTGAAGAAAAATAATTTGTTTCGCTTGGATTTGAAGCTAAGCCTTCTACTTCACGTCGATTTGACGTTAAACCATATTTTTCACTGGATTTGAAGCTAACTCGTTTGTTTCGCATGCTGTTGAAGCTAAGTCATGTATATCACAAGTATTTTAATCTGAACCGTTTGTTTCGCATGGATTCGAAGATCAGCCTTCTGCTTCGGATTGATTTGCAGCTAAATCATGTGTTTAGCATGGATTTGAAGCTAACTCGTTTGTGTCGCATGCTGTTGAAGCTAAATCATGTATATCACAAGCATTTTAATCTGAACCGTTTGTTTCGCATGGATTCGAAGATCAGACTTCTGCTTCGCATTGATTTGAAGCTAAATCATGTGTTTCGCATGGATTTGAAGCTTACTCGTTTGTTTTGCATGCAGTTGAAGCTAAATCATGTATATCACAAGTGTTTGAAGCTAACCCGTTTGATTCGCATGGATTTGATGATAAGCCTTCTACTTCGCATTGATTTGAAGCTAAATCATGTGGTTCGCATGGATTGGAAGCAAACTCATTTGCATCGCCTGCATTTGAAGCTATACCACTTATATCCCAATTATCTGAAGATTATTGATTTGTTTCTTATTAACTTGAAGCTAAGCCTTCTACTTCGCATTGATTTGAAGCTAAATCATGTGTTTCGCATGGACTTGAAGCTAACTCGTTTGTTTCACAAGCAGTTGAAGCTAAATCATGTATATCACAAGTATTTGGAGCTAAACCATTTGTTTCGCAAGGATTTGAAACAACGCCTTCTACTTCGCATTGATTTGAAGCTAAATAATTTGTTTCGCTTGGATTTGAAGCTTAGACTTCTACTTCAGGTCGATTTGACGTTAAATCATATTTTTCACTGGATTTGAAGCTATCTCGTTTGTTTCGCATGCTGTTGAAGCTAAATCATGTATATCACAAGTATTTTAATCTGAACCGTTTGTTTCGCATGGATTCGAAGATCAGACTTCTGCTTCGCATTGATTTGAAGCTAAATCATGTGTTTCGCATGGGTTTGAAGCATACTCGTTTGTTTTGCATGCAGTTGAAGCTAAATCATGTATAACACAAGTGTTTGAAGCTAACCCGTTTGATTCGCATGGATTTGATGATAAGCCTTCTACTTCGCATTGATTTGAAGCTAAATCATGTGGTTCGCATGGATTGGAAGTAAACTCATTTGCTTCGCCTGCATTTGAAGCTATACCACTTATATCGCAATTATCTGAATTATTGATTTGATCCTTATTAACTTGAAGCTAAGCCTTCTACTTCGCATTGATTTGAAGCTAAATCATGTGTTTCGCATTGATTTCATGCTAACTCGTTTGTTTCGCATGCAGTTGAAGCTAAATCATGTATATCACAAGTATTTGAATCTAAACCATTTGTTTCGCATGGATTCGAAGATCAGCCTTCTGCTTCGGATTGATTTGCAGCTAAATCATGTGTTTAGCATGGATTTGAAGCTAACTCGATTGTTTCGCATGCAGTTGAAGCTAAATCATGTATATCACAAGTATTTGGAGCTAAACCATTTGTTTCGCATGGATTCGAAGATCAGACTTCTGCTTCGCATTGATTTGAAGCTAAATCATGTGTTTCGCATGGATTTGAAGCTTACTCGTTTGTTTTGCATGCAGTTGAAGCTAAATCATGTATATCACAAGTGTTTGAAGCTAACCCGTTTGATTCGCATGGATTTGATGATAAGCCTTCTACTTCGCATTGATTTGAAGCTAAATCATGTGGTTCGCATGGATTGGAAGCAAACTCATTTGCTTCGCCTGCATTTGAAGCTATACCACTTATATCGCAATTATCTGAAGATTATTGATTTGTTTCTTATTAACTTGAAGCTAAGCCTTCTACTTCGCATTGATTTGAAGCTAAATCATGTGTTTCGCATGGATTTGAAGCTAACTCGTTTGTTTCGCATGCAGTTGAAGCTAAATCATGTCTATCACAAGTGTTTGAAGGTAAACCATTTGTTTTGCATGGATTCGAAGATCACCCTTCTTCTTCGCACTGATTTGAAGCTAAATCATGTGTTTAGCATTGATTTGAAGCTAAATCATGTGGTTCGCATGGATTGGAAGCAAACTCATTTGCTTCGCCTGTATTTGAAGCTATACCACTTATATCGCAATTATCTGAAGATTATTGATTTGTTTCTTATTAACTTGAAGCTAAGCCTTCTACTTCGCATTGATTTGAAGCTAAATCATGTGTTTCGCATGGATTTGAAGCTAACTCGTTTGTTTCGCATGCAGTTGAAGCTAAATCGAGTATATCACAAGTATTTGGAGCTAAACCATTTGTTTCGCATCGATTTGAAACAACGCCTTCTACTTCGCATTGATTTGAAGTTAAATAATTTGTTTCGCTTGGATTTGAAGCTAAGCCTTCTACTTCACGTCGATTTGACGTTAAATCATATTTTTCACTGGATTTGAAGCTAACTCGTTTGTTTCGCATGCTGTTGAAGCTAAATCATGTATATCACAAGTATTTTAATCTGAACCGTTTGTTTCGCATGGATTCGAAGATCAGACAACTGCTTCGCATTGATTTGAAGCTAAATCATGTGTTTCGCATGGATTTGAAGCTTACTCGTTTGTTTTGCATGCAGTTGAAGCTAAATCATGTATATCAAAGTGTTTGAAGCTAACCCGTTTGATTCGCATGGATTTGATGATAAGCCTTCTACTTCGCATTGATTTGAAGCTAAATCATGTGGTTCGCATGGATTGGAAGCAAACTCATTTGCTTCGCCTGCATTTGAAGCTATACCACTTATATCGCAATTATCTGAAGATTATTGATTTGTTTCTCATTAACTTGAAGCTAAGCCTTCTACTTCGCATTGATTTGAAGCTAAATCATGTGTTTCGCATGGATTTGAAGCTAACTCGTTCGTTTCGCCTGCATATGAAGCTAAATCATGTATATCACAAGTATTTGAAGCTAAACCATTTGTTTCGCATGGATTCGGATATCAGACTTCTGCTTCGCATTGATTTGAAGCTAAATCATGTGTTTTGCATGGATTTGAAGCTTACTCGTTTGTTTTGCATGCAGTTGAAGCAAAATCATGTATATCACAAGTGTTTGAAGCGAAGCCGTTTGATTCGCATGGATTCGAAGATCAGCCTTCTACTTCCCATTCATTTGAACATAAATCCTGTGTTTCGCATGGATTGGAACCCAACTCGTTTGTCTCGCATGCAGTTGAATCTAAATCATTTGTGTCACAAGTATTTGAAGCGAAATCATTCGTTTCGCATGGATTTGAAGCTAAGCCTTCTACTTCGCATTGAGTTGAATCCAAATCATGTGTTTCGCATGGATTTGAAGCTTACTAGTTTGTTTTGCATGCAGTTGAAGCTAAATCATGTCTATCACAAGTGTTTGAAGCTAAACCATTTGTTTTGCATGGATTCGAAGATCACCCTTCTTCTTCGCACTGATTTGTAGCTAAATCATGTGTTTAGCATGGATTTGAAGCTAAACCATTCGTTTCGCAAGGATTTGAAGCTAAGGCTTCTACTTCGCATTGAGTTGAATGCAAATCATGTGTTTCGCTTGGATTTGAAGCTACGCCTTCTACTTCCAATTGATTTGAAGCTAACCATATGTTTCTCATGTATTTGAAGCTAAGCCTTCTACTTCGCATTGATTTGAAGCTAAATCATGTGTTTCGCATGGATTGGAAGCAAACTCATTTGCTTCGCCTGCATTTGAAGCTATACCACTTATATCGCAATTATCTGAAGATTATTGATTTGTTTCTCATTAACTTGTAGCTCAGCCTTCTACTTCGCATTGATTTGAAGCTAAATCATGTGTTTCCCATGGATTCGAAGCTAACTCGTTCGTTTCGCCTGCATTTGAAGCTAAATCATGTATATCACAAGTATTTGAAGCTAAACAATTTGTTTCGCAAGGATTCGATGATCAGCCTTCTACTTCGCATTGATTTGCAGCTAAATCATGTGTTTAGCATGGATTTGAAGCTAACTCGTTTGTTTCGCATGCAGTTGTAGCTAAATCATGTATATCACAAGTATTTCAATCTGAACCGTTTGATTAGCATGGATTCGAAGATCACCCTTATTCTTCGCATTGATTTGAAGTTAAATCATGTGTTCCACTTGGATTTTAAGCTAACTCGTTTGTATCACATGCAGTTGAAGGTAAATCATGTATATCACAAGTATTCGAAGCTAAACGATTTGTTTCGCATGGATTTGAAGATAAGCCTTCTACTTCGCGTTGACTTGATGCTAAATTATGTTTTCCGCTTGGATTTGAAGCTAACACGTTTGTTTCGCATGCAGTTGAAGCTAAATCATGTATATCACAAGTATTTGAAGCTAAACAATTTGTTGCGCATGGATTTGAAACAACGCCTTCTACTTCGCATTGATTTGAAGCTAAATAATATGTTTCGCTTGGATTTTAAGCTAACTCGTTTGTTTGACATGCAGTTGAAGTTAAATCATGAATATCACAAGTATTTGAAGCTAAACCATTCGTTTCGCAAGGATTTGAAGCTAAGGCTTCTACTTCGCATTGAGTTGAATGCAAATCATGTGTTTCACTTGGATTTGAAGCTAAGCCTTCTACTTCCAATTGATTTGAAGCTAACCATATGTTTCTCATGTATTTGAAGCTAAGCCTTCTACTTCGCATTGATTTGAAGCTAAATCATGTGTTTTGCATGGATTGGAAGCTTACTCGTTTGTTTTGCATGCAGTTGAAGCTAAATCATGTATGTCGCAAGTTTTTGAAGCTAACCCGTTTGATTCGCATGGATTTGATGATAAGCCTTCTACTTCGCATTGATTAGAAGCTAAATCATGTGGTTCGCATGCATTGGAAGCAAACTCATTTGCTTCGCCTGCATTTGAAGCTACACCACTTATATCGCAATTATCTGAAGATTATTGATTTGTTTCTTATTAACTTGATGCTAAGCCTTCTACTTCGCATTGATTTGATCTTAGATCATATGTTTCGCATGGATTTGAAGCTATCTCGTTTGTTTCGCATGCAGTTGAAGCTAAATCATGTATATCACAAGTGTTTGAAGCTAAACCATTTGTTTCGCATGGATTCGAAGATAACCCTTCTACTTCGCATTGATTTGAAGCCAAATCATGTGTTTCGCATTGATTTGAATCTAAATCATGTATTTCGCTTGGATTTGAAACTAACTAGTTTGTTTCGCAATGCAGTTGAAGCTAAATCATGTATATCACAATTATTTGAAGCTAAACGATTTGATTCGCATGGATTTCAAAATAAGCCTTCTTCTTCCCATTGATCTGAAGCTAAATCATGTGTTTCGCTTGCATTTCAAGCTAACTCGTTTGTTTCGCATGTAATTTAAGCTAGATAATGTATCAAACAAGTATTTGAATCTAAACCATTTGTTTCGCATGGCTTCGAAGATCAGCCATCTACCTCGTATTGATTTAAAACTAAATCATGTGTTTCGCATGGATTTGAAGCTAACTCGTTTGTATCGCATGCAGTTGAAGCTAAATCACGTCTATCACAATTATTTGAAGCTAAACCATTTGATTCGCATGGATTTCAAAATAAGCCTTCTACTTCGCATTGATTTTAATCTAAACCATTTGATTCGCATGGATTTGAAGATAAGCCTTCTACTTCGAATTGATTTGAAGCTAAATCATGTGTTTCGCATGGATTTGAAGCTAACTCGTTAGTTTTGCATGCTGTTGAATCTAAATCATGTATATCACAAGTTTTTGAAGCTAAACCATTTGTTTCGCAAGGATTCGAAGATCAGCCTTCTACTTCGCATTGATTTGAAGCTAAATCATGTGTTTCGCTTGGATTTCAAGCTAACTCGTTTGTTTCGCATGTAATTGAAGCTAAATAATGTATCAAACAAGTATTTCAAGCTCAAGCATTTGTTTCGCATGGATTCGAAGATCAGCCATCTACCTCGTAATGATTTGAAGCTAAATCATGTGTTTCGCATGGATTTGAAACTAACTCGTTTGTTTCGCATGCAGTTGAAGCTAAATCATGTATATCACAATTATTTGAAGCTAAACCATTTGTTTCGCAAGGATTCGAAGATCAGCCTTCTACTTCGCATTGATTTGAAGCTAAATCATGTGTTTCGCTTGGCTTTCAAGCTAACTCGTTTGTTTCGCATGTAATTGAAGCTAAATAATGTATAGAACAAGTATTTCAAGCTCAAGCATTTGTTTCGCATGGATTCGAAGATCAGCCATCTACCTCGTAATGATTTGAAGCTAAATCATGTGTTTCGCATGGATTTGAACTAACTCGTTTGTTTCGCATGCAGTTGAAGCTAAATCATGTATATCACAATTATTTGAAACTAAATCATTTGATTCGCATGGATTTGAAGATAAACCTTCTACTTCGCATTGATTTGAAGCTAAATCATGTGTTTCGCATGCATTTGAAGCTAACTCGATTGTTTCACATGCAGTTGAAGGTAAATCATGTACATCACAATTATTTGATGCTAAACCATTTGATTCCCATGGATTTGATGCTAAGCCTTCTACTTCGCATTGATTTGAATCGAAATCATGTGTTTCGCTTGGATTTGAAGCTAACTCGTTTGTTCCACATGCAGTTGAAGCTAAATCATGTATATCACAAGCATTTGAAGCTATACCATTTGTTTCGCCTGGATTTGAAGCTAAGCCTTCTACTTCGCATTGATTTGAAGTTTAATCATGCATTTCGCATGGATTCGAAGCTAACTCGTTTGATTCGCTTGCTGTTGAAGCAAAATCACGCATATCACAAGTATTTGTAACTAAACCATTTGCTTCGCATGGATTCGAAGATCTGTCTTCTAGTTCGCATTGATTTGAAGCTAAATCACGTGTTTCGCATAGATTAGAAGCTAACTCGTTTTTTTCGCCTGCATTTGAAGCTAGATCACTTATATCGTAAGTATCTGAAGCTAAATCATTTGTTTATCATAGATTTGAAGCTAAACCATCAACATCGCATTAATATGAAGCTAAATCATGTGATTCGCTTGGATTTGAAGCTAACTCGTTTGTTCCACATGCAGTTGAAGCTAAATCGTGTATATCACAAGTATTTGAAGCTGAACCATTTGTTACGCTTGGATTTGAAACCACGCCGACTACTTCGCATTGATTTGAAGCTGAATCATGTGTTTCGCTTGTATTTCAAGATAACTCGTTTCTTTCGCATGAAGTTGAAGCTAAATCATGTATATCACAAGCATTTGAAACTAAACCATTTGATTCGCACGGATTTGAAGCTAAGCCATCTACTTCGCATTGATTTGAATCTAAATCATGTGTTTTGCATGGATTTGAAGCTAATTCGTTTGTTTCGCCAGCATTTGAAGCTATATCACATATATTCGCAAGTATTTGAATGTCAATTATTCGTTTCGCATGGATTTGAACCTAAGCCTTCTACTTCGCATTGATTTGAGGCTAAATCATGTGCTTTGCATGGATTTGAAGCTAACTCGTTTATTTCGCCTGAATTTGATGCTAAATCATGTATATCACAGGTATTTGAAGCTAAACCATTTGTTTCGCAAGGATACGATGATCAGCCTTCTACTTCGCATTGATAAGAAGCTAACTCATGTGTTTCGCATGGATTTGAAGCTAACTCGTTAGTTTTGCATGCTGTTGAAGCTAAATCATGTATATCACAGGTATTTGAAGCTAAACCATTTGTTTCGCATGGATTCGAAGATCAGCCATCTACCTCGTATTGATTTAAAGCTAAATCATGTGTTTCGCATGGATTTGAAGCTAACTCGTTTGTATCGCATGCAGTTGAAGCTAAATCATGTATGTCACAAGTATTTGAAGCTGAACCATTTGTATCGCACGAATATCAGGCTAAACCATGTGTTTGGAATGAATTTGAAGCTAAATCATGTGTTTCGCATAGATTTGAAGCTAACTCATTTGTTACGCATGCAGTTGAAGCTGAATCATGTATATCCCAAGTATTTGAAGCTCAACCATTTGATTCGCATGGATTTGAAGATAGGCCTTCTACTTCGCATTGATTTTAATCTAAATCATGTGTTTCGCATGCATTTGAAGCTAATCGTTTGTATCGCATGGAGTTGAAGCTAAATCATGTATATCACAAGTATTTGAAGCTACACCATTTGATTCGCATGGATTTGATGCTATGCCATCTACTTCGCTTTTATTTGAAACTGAATCATGTGTTTCTCTTGAATTTGATGCTAACACTTTCGTTTCACATGCAGTTGAAGCTAAATCATGTATGTCACAAGTATTTGAAGCTGAACCATTTGTTTCGCACGAATATCAGGCTAAACAATGTGTTTGGAATGAATTTGAAGCTAAATGATGTGTTTCGCATAGATATGAAGCTAACTCGTTTGTTACGCATGCAGTTGAAGCTGAATCATGTATATTCCAAGTATTTGAAGCTCAACCATTTGATTCGCATGGATTTCAAAATAAGCCTTCTACTTCGCATTGATTTGAAGCGAAATCATGTGTTTCGCTTGGATTTCAAGCTAACTCGTCTGTTTCGCATGCAATTGAAGCTATATAATGTATCAAACAAGTATTTGAAGCTAAACCATTTGTTTCGCATGGATTCGAAGATCAGCCATCTACCTCGTATTGATTTAAAGCGAAATCATGTGTTTCGCATGGATTTGAAGCTAACTCGTTTGTATCGCATGCAGTTGAAGCTAAATCATGAATATCACAATTATTTGAAGCTAAACCATTTGATTCGCATGGATTTCAAAATAAGCCTTCTACTTCGCATTGATTTGAAGCTAAATCATGTGTTTCGCATGGATTTGAAGCTAACTCGTTAGTTTTGCATGCTGTTGAAGCTAAATCATGTATATCACAAGTATTTGAAGCTAAACCATTTGTTTCGCAAGGATACGATGATCAGCCTTCTACTTCGCATTGATAAGAAGCTAACTCATGTGTTTCGCATGGATTTGAAGCTAACTCGTTAGTTTTGCATGCTGTTGAAGCTAAATCATGTATATCACAGGTATTTGAAGCTAAACCATTTGTTTCGCAAGGATTGGAAGATCAGCCTTCTACTTCGCATTGATAAGAAGCTAAATCATGTGTTTCGCATGGATTTGAAGCTAACTCGTTCGTTTCGCTTGCATTTGAAGCAAAATCATGCACATCACAAGTATTTGAAGCTGAACCACTTGTTTCGCATGGATTTGAAGATAAGCCTCCTACTTCGCATTGATTTGAAGCTAAATCATGTGTTTCGCTTGTATTTCAAGCTAACTCGTTTGTTTCGCATGCAATTGAAGCTAAATCATGTATATCACAATTATTTGAAGCTAAACCATTTGATTCGCATGGATTTCAAAATAAGCCTTCTACTTCGCATTGATTTTAATCTAAATCATCTGTTTCGGATGGATTTATAGCTATCTCGTTTTTTTCGCATGCAGTTGAAGATAAGTCATGTATATCACAGGTATTTGAAGCTAAACCATTTGTTTCGCATGGATTCGAATATGAGCCTTCTAAATCGCACTGATGTCAAGCTAAATCATATGTTTCGCATAGATTTGAAGCTAACTCGCTAATTTTGCATGCTGTTGAAGCTTATTCATGTATATCACAGGTATTTGAAGCTAAACCATTTGTTTCGCAAGGATTGGAAGATCAGCCTTCTACTTCGCATTGATTTTAATCTAAATCATCTGTTTCGCATGGATTTAAAGCTATCTCGTTTGTTTCGCATGCAGTTGAAGATAAATCATGTATATCACAGGTATTTCAAGCTAAACCATTTGATTCGCATGGATTTGAAGATAAGCCTTCTACTTCGCTTTGATTTGAAGCTAAATCATGTGTTTCGCATGGATTTGAAGCTAACTCGTTAGTTTTGCATGCTGGTGAAGCTAAATCATGTATATCACAAGTATTTGAAGCTAAACCATTTGTTTCGCAAGGATACGGAGATCAGCCTTCTACCTCGCATTGATAAGAAGCAAAATCATGTGTTTCGCATGGATTTGAAGCTAACTCGTTCGTTTCGCTTGCATTTGAAGCTAAATCATGCACATCACAAGTATTTGAAGCTAAACCATTTGTTTCGCAAGGATTGGAAGATCAGCCTTCTACTTCGCATTGATAAGAAGCTAAATCATGTATATCACAATTATTTGAAGCTAAACCATTTGATTCGCATGGATTTCAAAATAAGCCTTCTACTTCGCATTGATTTTCATCTAAATCATCTGTTTCGCATGGATTTAAAGCTATCTCGTTTGTTTCGCATGCAGTTGAAGATAAATCATGTATATCACAAGTATTTGAAGCTAATCCATTTGTTTCGCGTGGATTCGAAGATCACCCTTCTACTTCGCATTGATTTGAAGTTAAATCATATGTTTTGCATGGATTTGAAGCTAATCGTTTGTATCGCATGCAGTTGAAGCTAAATCATGTATATCACAAGTATTTGAAGCTAAACCATTTGATTCGCATGGATTTGATGCTATGCCATCTACTTCGCTTTTATTTGAAACTGAATCATGTGTTTCTCTTGAATTTGAAGCTAACACGTTCGTTTCACATGCAGTTGAAGCTAAATCATGTTTGTCACAAGTATTTGAAGCTGAACCATTTGTTTCGCACGAATATCAGGCTAAACCATGTGTTTGGAATGAATTTGAAGCTAAATCATGTGTTTCGCATAGATTTGAAGCTAACTCGTTTGTTACGCATGCAGTTGAAGCTGAATCATGTATATCCCAATTATTTGAAGCTCAATCATTTGATTCGCATGGATTTCAAAATAATCCTTCTACTTCGCATTGATTTGAAGCGAAATCATGTGTTTCGCTTGTATTTCACGCTAACTCGTTTGTTTCGCATGCAATTGAAGCTAAATAATGTATCAAACAAGTATTTGAATCTAAACCATTTGTTTCGCATGGATTCGAAGATCAGCCATCTACCTCGTATTGATTTAAAGCTAAATCATGTGTTTCGCATGGATTTGAAGCTAACTCGTTTGTATCGCATGCAGTTGAAGCTAAATCATGTTTATCACAAGTTTCTGAATCTAAACCATTTGTTTCGCTTGGATTTGAAGCTGTGCCTTCTACGTCGAACTGATTTGAAGCTAAATCATGTGTTTCGCATGAATTTGAAGATAACTCGATCGTTCGTCTGCATTTGAAGTTATTTCATTCACTTGAATCTATATCACTTATATTCGCAAGTATTTGAAGCCAAATAATTCGTTTCGCATGGATTTGAAGCTAAGCCTTCTAATTCGCATTGATTTGAAGCTAAATCATGTGTTTCGCATGGATTTGAAGATAACTCGTCTGTTTCGCATGCAGTTGAAGCTAAATTACTTATATCCGCAAGCACTGAAGCCAAATCATTCGGTTCGCATGGATTTGAAGCTAAGCCTCCTCCTTCGCATTAATATGATGCTATATCATGTGTTTCGCTTGTATTTGTAGCTAACTCGTTTGTTTCTCATGCAGTTGAAGCTAAATCATGTTTATCACAAGTGTCTGTATCTAAACCACCTGTTTCGCATGAATATTAAGCTAAGCCATGTGTTTCGCATGAATTTGAAGCTAAATCATGCGTATCGCATGGATTTGATGCTAATCCTTCTTCTTCGCATTGATTTGAAGGTAAATCATATGATTCGCATGGATTTGAAGATAACTCGATTGTTTGACATGCAGTTGAATCTATATCACTTATATTCGCAAGTATTTGAAGACAAATAATTCGTTTCGCATGGATTTGAAGCTAAGCCTTCTAATTCGCATTGATTTGAAGCTAAATCATGTGTTTCGCATGGATTTCAAGATAACTCGTCTGTTTCGCATGCAGTTGAAGCTATATTACTTATATTCGCAAGCATTTGAAGCCGAATCATTCGGTTCGCAAGGACTTGAAGCTAAGCCTTCTACTTCGCATTGATTTGATGCTAAATTATGTGTTTCGCATGGATTTGAAGCTAAATTATGTGTTTCGATTGGATTTGACGCTAACTCGTTTGATTCGCATGTAGTTGAAGCTAAATTACGTATATCACAAGTATTTGAAACTTAATCATTCAGTTCGCATGGATTTGAAGCTAAGCCTTCTACTTCGCATTGATTTGAAGTTAAATCATGTGTTTCTCTTGGATTTGAAGCTAACTCGCTTGATTCGCATGCAGTTGAAGCTAAATCATGTTTATCACAAGTATTTGAACATAAACCATTTGTTTCGCATGGATTCGAAGATCAGCCTTCTACTTCGCATTGATAAGAAGCAAAATCATGTGTTTCGCATGGATTTGAAGCTAACTCGTTCGTTTCGCTTGCATTTGAAGCTAAATCATGCACATCACAAGTATTTGAAGCTGAACCATTTGTTGCTCATGTATTTGAAGCTTCTACTTCGCATTGATTTGAAGCTAAATCATGTGATTCGCATGGATTTGAACCTCACTCGTTTGTTTCGCCTGCATTTGAACTAAATCATGTATATCACAAGTATATGAAGCTAAAGCATTTGTTTCGCATGGATTTGTAGATAAGCCTTCTACTTCGCATTGATTTGAAGTTAAATCGTGTGTTTCGCATGGATTTGAAGCTAGCTCGTTTGTTTCGCATGCGGGTGAATCTAAATCATTTATATCCCAAGTATTTGGAGCTAAATCATTTGTTTCCCATTGACTTGAAGCTAAACCTTCTACATCGCATTGATTTGATGCTAAATCATGTGTTTCGAATGAATGTGAAGCTAACTCGTTTGCTTCGCATGCATTTGAAGCTATATCGTTTATGTCGCAAGTATTTCAAACTAAATCGTTTGTTTCGCATGGATTTGAAGCTAACTCGTTTGCTTCGCTTCCAGCTGAAGCTAAATCATTTATATCGTAAATATTTGAAGCTAAATCATTTGTTTCGCATGGATTTGAAGCTAAACCTTCTACCTCGCATTGATTTCAAGATAAGACATGTGTTTCGCATGGATTTGAAGCTAACTCGCTTGTTTCGCTTCCAGTAGAAGCTAAATCATTTATATCGTAAGTAGTAGAAGCAAAATCATTTGTTTCGAATGGATTCGAAGCTAAAACTTCCTTTTCGCATTGATTTGAAGCTAAATCAGGTGTTTCGCATGCATTTGAAGCTATATCTTCTATTCCGCAGTGATTCGAAGAGAAATCATGGGTTTCGCATGGGTTTGAAGCTAACTCGCTTGCTTCGCTTCCAGGTGCAGCTAAATCATATATATCGCAAGTATTTGGAGCTAAATCATTTGTTTCGCATGGATTTGAAGCTAAACCTTCTACTTCGCATTGACTTGAAGCTAAATCTCTTGTTTCGCATGCTGTTGAAGCTAAATCATGTATGTCACAAATATTTGAAGCTGAACCATTTGCCGCTCATGTATTTGAAGCTTCTACTTCGCATTGATTTGAAGCTAAATCATGTGATGCGCATGGATTTGAACCTCACTCGTTTGTTTCGCCAGCATTTGAACTAAATCATGTATTTCACAAGTATATGAAGATAAAGCATTTGTTTCGCATGGATTTGAAGATAGGCCTTCTACTTCGCATTGATTTTAATCTAAATCATGTGTTTCGCATGCATTTGAAGCTAATCGTTTGTATCGCATGGAGTTGAAGCTAAATCATGTATATCACAAGTATTTGAAGCTACACCATTTGATTCGCATGGATTTGATGCTATGCCATCTACTTCGCTTTTATTTGAAACTGAATCATGTGTTTCTCTTGAATTTGATGCTAACACTTTCGTTTCACATGCAGTTGAAGCTAAATCATGTATGTCACAAGTATTTGAAGCTGAACCATTTGTTTCGCACGAATATCAGGCTAAACAATGTGTTTGGAATGAATTTGAAGCTAAATGATGTGTTTCGCATAGATATGAAGCTAACTCGTTTGTTACGCATGCAGTTGAAGCTGAATCATGTATATTCCAAGTATTTGAAGCTCAACCATTTGATTCGCATGGATTTCAAAATAAGCCTTCTACTTCGCATTGATTTGAAGCTAAATCATGTGTTTCGCATGAATTTGAACATAACTCGATCGTTCGTCTGCATTTGAAGTTATTTCATTCACTTGAATCTATATCACTTATATTCGCAAGTATTTGAAGCCAAATAATTCGTTTCGCATTGACTTGAAGCTAAACCTTCTACATCGCATTGATTTGAGGCTAAATCATGTGTTTCGAATGAATGTGAAGCTAACTCGTTTGTTACGCATGCATTTGAAGCTATATCGTTTATGTCACAAGTATTTCAAGCTAAACCATTTGTTTCGCATGGATTTGAAGCTAAGCCTTCTTCTTCGTATTAATTTGAAATTAAATCATGTGTTTCGCTTGGATTTGAAGCTAACTCGCTTGTTTCGCTTACAGTAGAAGCTAAATAATTTATATCGTAAGTATTAGAAGCTAAATCATTTGTTTCGAATGGATTCGAAGCTAAACCTTCCACTTCGCATTGATTCGAAGAGAAATCATGGGTTTCGCATGGATTTGAAGCTAACTCGCTTGTTTCGCTTCCAGTTGCAGCTAAATCATACATATCGCAAGTATTTGGAGCTAAATCATTTGTTTCGCATGGATTCGAAGCTAAACCTTCTACTTCGCATTGATTTGAAGCTAAGTCATGTGATTCGTATGGATTTCAATCTAACTCGTTTGCTTCGCATGCAGTTGAAGCTAAATCATTTATTTTGCAAGTATTAGAAGCTAAATCATTTGTTTCGCATAGATTCCAAGCTAAACCTTCTACTTCGCATTGATTTGAAGCTAAATCATGTGTTTCGCATGCATTTGAAGCTATATCTTCTATTCCGCATTGATTTGAAGAGAAATCATGGGTTTCGCATGGATTTGAAGCTAACTCGTTTGTTTCGTAAGCACTTGAATCTAAATCAAGAATAACACAAGTATTTGAAGCTAATCCGTTTGATTGGCATGGATTTGAAGCTATTCCTTCTACTTCGCATTGATGTGAATATAAATGATGTGTTTCGCTTGGATTTGAAGCTAACTCGTTTGTTTCGCTTACTGTTGAATATAAATCATGTATATCACAAGTATTTGAAGCTAAACCATTTGTTTCGCATGGATTAGAAGCTAAGCCTTCTACTTCGGGTTGACTTGAAACTAAATCATGTTTTTCGCTTGGATTTGAAGCAAGCTCGTTTGTTTCGCATGCATTTCAATCTATTTCATTTATATCACAAGTATTTGAAGGTAACTCATTTATTTCGCTTGGATTTGAAGCGAAGCCTTCTACTTCGCATTGATTTGAAGCTAAATCATATCTTTCGCTTGGATTTGAAGCTAACTCGCTGGTTTCGCATGCTGTTGAAGCTAAATCATGTACAAAACAAGTATTTGAATCTCAACCATTTGTTTCGCATGGATTTGAAGCCAAGCCTTCTACTTCGCATTGATTCGAAGCTAAATCAAGTGTTCCGATAGGATTTCAAATAAGCCGTCTACTTCGCTTTGATTTGAATCTAAATCATGTGTCTCGCATTGATTTGAAGCTAAATCATGTGTTTCGCATGGATTTAAAGCTAACTCGTTTGTTTCGCCTGCATTTGAAGCTATTTCATTTAAACCGCAAGTATTTGAAGGAAAATCATTTTCTTCGCCTGGATTTGAAGATAAGCCATCTACTTCGCATTGATTTGAAGCTAAATCATGTGTTTCGCTTGTATTTGATGCTATCTCGATTGCAACGCAAGCAGTTGAGGCTAAATTATGTATATCACAAGTATTTGAAGCTAAACCATTTGTTTCGCATGGATTTGAAGATAAGCCTCCTACATCGCATTGATTTGAGCTAAATCATGTATTTCGCTTGTATTTGAAGCTTACTCGCTTGCTTCGCATTCAGTTGAAGCTTAATTATGAATGTCACAAGTATTTGAAGCTAAACCATTCGTTTCGCATGGATTTGAAGCTAAGCCTTCTACTTCTCATTGATTTGATGCTACATTATGTGTTTCGCATGGATTTGAAGCTAAATTATGTGTTTCGATTGGATTTGAAGCTAACTCGTTTGTTTCGCATGCAGTTGAAGCTCAGTCTTGTATATCACAAGTATTTGAAACTTATTCATTCAGTCCGCATGGATTTGAAGCTAAGCCTTCTACTTCGCATTGATTTCAAGCTAATCCATGTGTTTCGCATGGATTTGAAGCTAACTCATTTGTTTCGTCTGCATTTGAAACTATATCACTTATATCGCAAGTATCTGAAGTTGAACCATTTGTTTCGCATGGATTTGAAGCTACATCATGTGTTTCCCTTGGATTTGCAGCTAACTCGTTGTTTGGCATGCAGTTAAAGCTAAATCATGTATATCACAAGTATTGGAAGCTAAACAATTTGTTTCCCATGTATTTGTAGATAAGCCTTCTTCTTCGTATTGATTTGACGTTAAATCACGTGTTTCGCTTGGATTTGAAGCTAACTCGTTGGTTTCGCATGCAGTTGAAGCTAAATCATGTATATCACAAGTATTTGAAGCTAAACCATTTGTTTCGCATGAATATTAAGCTAAGCCATGTGTTACGAATGAATTTGAAGCTAAGTTATGTATTTCGCCTGTATTTGATGCTAAATCATGTATATCACAAGTATTTGAAGCTAAACCATTTGTTTTGTATGGATTCGAAGATAAGCCTTCTACTTCGTATTGATCTGAAGCGATATCATGTGTATCGCTTGGATTTGAAGCTAAACCTTCTATATCGCATTGATTTGAAGTTAAATCATGTGTTTCGCATGGATTTGAAACTAACTCGTTGGTTTCGCATGCAGTTGAAGCTAAATCATGTATATCACAAGTATTTGAAGCTAAACCATTTGTTTCGCATGGATTTGAAGCTAAGCCATCTACTTCGCATTGATTTGAACCTAAATCATATGTGTCCTTTGGATTTGAAGCTAACTCGTTTGTTTCGCAAGCAGTTGAAGCTAAATCTTGTATATTACATGTATATGAGGCTAAACCATTTCATTCGCATGGATTTGAAACTAAGCTTTCTACTTCGCATTGATTTGAAGCTAAATCATGTGGTTCGCATGGATTTGAAGCTAACTCGTTTGTTTCGCCTGCATTTGAAGCTAAATCATGTATATCACAAGTATTTGAAGCTAAACCATTTGTTTCGCATGGATTCGAAGATAAGCCTTCTACATCGCATTGATTTGATGCTAAATCATGTGTTTCATTTGGATTTGAGGCTAACTCGTTTGTTTCGCATGCTGTTGAATGTAAATCATGTATATCACAAGTATTTGAAGCTAAACAATTTGTTTCGCATGGATTTGAAGCTAAACAATCTGTTTCGAGTGGATTCTGTGATCAGCCTTCTACATCGCATTGATTTGAAGCTAAATCATGTGATTCGCTTGGATTTGAAGCTAACTCGTTTGTTTCGCATGCAGTTGAAGCTATATCATGTATGTCACAGGTATTTGTAGCTAAACCATTAGTTTCGCATTTATTCGAAGATAAGCCTTCTACTTCGCATTGATTTGAAGCTATATCATGTGTTTGGCATGGATTTGAAGCTAACTCGTTTGTTTCGCATGCAGTTGAAGCTAAATGATGTTTATCACAAGTATTTGAAGCTAAACCATTCGCTTCGCATGGATTTGAAGCTAAGCCTTCTACTTCTCATTGATTTGAAGCTACATTATGTTTTTCGCATGGATTTGAAGCTAAATTATGTGTTTCGATTGGATTTGAAGCTAACTCGTTTGTTTCGCATGCAGTTGAAGCTCAGTCTTGTATATCACAAGTATTTGAAACCTATTCATTCAGTCCGCATGGATTTGAAGCTAAGGCTTCTACTTCGCATTGATTTCAAGCTAAACCATGTGTTTCGCATGGATTTGAAGCTAACTCATTTGTTTCGTCTGCATTTGAAACTATATCACTTATATCGCAAGTGTTTGAAGCTAAATCATTTGTTTCGCATGGATTTGAAGCTAAACCTTCTACATCGCATTGATTTGAGCTAAATCATGTCTTTCGCTTGCATTTGAAGCTAACTCGCTTGCTTCGCATGCAGTGGAAGCTAAATTATGTATATCACAAGTATTTGAAGCTAAACCATTAGTTTCGCATGGATTTGAAGATAAGCCTTATACTTCGCATTGATTTGAAGCTAAATCATGTATTTCGTGTGGATTTGAAGCTAACTCGTTTGTTTCGCCAGCATTTGAAGCTATATCACTTATATTCGCAAATATTTGAATGTCAATCATTCGTTTCGCATGGATTTGAAGCTAAGCCTTCTACTTCGCATTGATTTGAGGCTAAATTATGTGCTTTGCATGGATTTGCAGCTAACTCATTTGTTTCGCATGCAATTGAATCTAAATCATGTATATCACTAGTATTTGAAGCTAAACCATTTGATTCGCATGGATTTGTATCGAAGCATTCTCCTTCGCATTGATTTGAATCTAAATCGCGTGTTTCGCATGGATTTGAAACTAACTCGTTGGTTTCGCATGCAGTTGAAGCTAAATCATGTATATCACAAGTATTTGAAGCTAAACCATTTGTTTCGCATGGATTTGAAGCTAAGCCATCTACTTCGCATTGATTTGAACCTAAATCATATGTGTCCTTTGGATTTGAAGCTAACTCGTTTGTTTCGCACGCAGTTGAAGCTATATCACTTATGTTCGCAAGTATTTGAAGCTAAATCATGTGTTTCGCTTGTATTTGAAGCTAACTCGTTTGTTTCGCAAGCAGTTGAAGCTAAATCTTGTATATTACATGTATATGAGGCTAAACCATTTCATTCGCATGGATTTGAAACTAAGCTTTCTACTTCGCATTGATTTGAAGCTAAATCATGTGGTTCGCATGGATTTGAAGCTAACTCGTTTGTTTCGCCTGCATTTGAAGCTAAATCATGTATATCACAAGTATTTGAAGCTAAACCATTTGTTTCGCATGGATTCGAAGATAAGCCTTCTACTTCGCATTGATTTGATGCTAAATCATGTGTTTCATTTGGATTTGAGGCTAACTCGTTTGTTTCGCATGCTGTTGAATGTAAATCATGTATATCACAAGTATTTGAAGCTAAACAATTTGTTTCGCATGGATTTGAAGCTAAACAATCTGTTTCGAGTGGATTCTGTGATCAGCCTTCTACATCGCATTGATTTGAAGCTAAATCATGTGATTCGCTTGGATGTGAAGCTAACTCGTTTGTTTCGCATGCAGTTGAAGCTATATCATATATGTCACAGGTATTTGAAGCTAAACCATTAGTTTCGCATTTATTCGAAGATAAGCCTTCTACTTCGCATTGATTTGAAGCTATATCATGTGTTTGGCATGGATTTGAAGCTAACTCGTTTGTTTCGCATGCAGTTGAAGCTAAATGATGTTTATCACAAGTATTTGAAGCTAAACCATTCGTTTCGCATGGATTTGAAGCTAAGCCTTCTACTTCGCATTGATTTCAAGCTAAACCATGTGTTTCGCATGGATTTGAAGCTACATCATGTGTTTCCCTTGGATTTGCAGCTAACTCGTTGTTTGGCATGCAGTGGAAGCTAAATTATGTATATCACAAGTATTTGAAGCTAAACCATTCGCTTCGCATGATTATTAAGCTAAATCACGTGTTTCGCACGGATTTGAAACTAACTCGGTTGTTTCGCCTGGATTTGAATCTAAATCATGTATATCACAAATATTTGAAGCTGAACCATTTGTTTCGCATGCATTTGTAATTAAGCCTTCTACTTCGCAATGATTTGAAGCTGAATCATGTGTTTCGCTTGAATTTGAATCGAACATGTTTGTTTCACATGCAGTTGAAGCTTAATCATGTATATCACAAGTATTTTCAGCTGAACCATTTGCTACGCATGAATATTAAGCTAAGCCATGTGTTACGAATGAATTTGAAGCTAAATCATGTATTTCGCCTGTATTTGATGCTAAATCATGTATATCACAAGTATTTGACGCTAAACCATTTGTTTCGCATGGATTCGAAGATAAGCCTTCTACTTCCTATTGATTTGAAGCGATATCATGTGTATCGCTTGGATTTGATGCTAAACCTTCTATATCGCATTGATTTGAAGTTAAATCATGTGTTTCGCTTGGATTTGAAGCCAACACGTTTGTTTCGTCTGCATTTGAAGCTATATCACTTATATCGCAAGTGTTTGAAGCTAAATCATTTGTTTCGCATGGATTTGAAGCTAAACCTTCTACATCGCATTGATTTGAGCTAAAACATGTCTTTCGCTTGCATTTGAAGCTAACTCGCTTGCTTCGCATGCAGTGGAAGCTAAATTATGTATATCACAAGTATTTGAAGCTAAACCATTTGCTTCGCATGATTATTAAGGTAAATCACGTGTTTCGCACGGATTTGAAACTAACTCGGTTGTTTCGCCTGGATTTGAATCTAAATCATGTATATCACAAATATTTGAAGCTGAACCAATTGTTTCGCATGCATTTGTAACTAAGCCTTCTACTTCGCAATGATTTGAAGCTGAATCATGTGTTTCACATGCAGTTGAAGCTTAATGATGTATATCACAAGTATTTTCAGCTGAACCATTTGCTACGCATGAAGATTAAGCTAAGCCATGTGTTACGAATGAATTTGAAGCTAAATCATGTATTTCGCCTGTATTTGATGCTAAATCATGTATATCACAAGTATTTGACGCTGAACCATTTGTTTCGCATGGATTCGAAGATAAGCCTTCTACTTCGTATTGATTTGAAGCGATATCATGTGTATCGCTTGGATTTGAAGCTAATCCTTCTATATCGCATTGATTTGAAGTTAAATCATGTGTTTCGCTTGGATTTGAAGCTATGCCTTCTACTTCGCATTGATTTGAATCTAAATCATGTGTTTTGCATCTATTTGAAGCTAACTCGTTTGTTTCGCCAGCATTTGAAGCTATATCGCTTATATTCGCAAATATTTGAATGTCAATCGTTCGTTTCGCATGGATTTGAAGCTAAGCCTTCTACTTCGCATTGATTTGAGGCTAAATTATGTGCTTTGCATGGATTTGCAGCTAACTCATTTGTTTCGCATGCAATTGAATCTAAATCATGTATATCACTAGTATTTGAAGCTAAACCATTTGATTCGCATGGATTTGAATCTAAGCATTCTCCTTCGCATTGATTTGAATCTAAATCACGTGTTTCGCATGGATTTGAAACTAACTCGTTGGTTTCGCATGCAGTTGAAGCTAAATAATGCATATCACAAGTATTTGAAGCTAAACCATTTGTTTCGCATGGATTTGAAGCTAAGCCATCTACTTCGCATTGATTTGAACCTAAATCATATGTGTCCTTTGGATTTGAAGCTAACTCGTTTGTTTCGCACGCAGTTGAAGCTATATCACTTATGTTCGCAAGTATTTGAAGCTAAATCATGTGTTTCGCTTGTATTTGAAGCTAACTCGTTTGTTTCGCAAGCAGTTGAAGCTAAATCTTGTATATTACATGTATATGAGGCTAAACCATTTCATTCGCATGGATTTGAAACTAAGCTTTCTACTTCGCATTGATTTGATGCTAAATCATGTGTTTCATTTGGATTTGAGGCTAACTCGTTTGTTTCGCATGCTGTTGAATGTAAATCATGTATATTAGAAGTATTTGAAGCTAAACAATTTGTTTCGCATGAATTTGAAGCTAAACAACCTGTTTCGAGTGGATTCTGTGATCAGCCTTCTACATCGCATTGATTTGAAGCTAAATCATGTCATTCGCTTGGATTTGAAGCTAACTCGTTTGTTTCGCATGCAGTTGAAGCTATATCATGTATGTCACAGGTATTTGAAGCTAAACCAGTAGTTTCGCATTTATTCGAAGATAAGCCTTCTACTTCGCATTGATTTGAAGCTATATCATGTGTTTGGCATGGATTTGAAGCTAACTCGTTTGTTTCGCATGCAGTTGAAGCTAAATGATGTTTATCACAAGTATTTGAAGCTAAACCATTTGTTTCGTATGGATTCGAAGATAAGCCTTCTACTTCGCATTGATTTAAAGCAAAATCATGTGTTTCGCATGGATTTGAAGCTAACTCGTTAATTTCGTATGCAGTTGAATCTAAATCATGTATATCATAAGTATTTGAAGCTAAAACATTTGATTCGCATAGATTCGAATATCAGCCTTCTTCTTCGCATTGATTTGAAGCTAAACCATGTGTTTCGCATGGATTTGAAGCTAACTCGTTTGTTTCGCTTGCATTTGAAGCTAAATCATGTATATCACAAGTATTTGAAGCTAAACCGTTTGTTTCGCCTGGATTCGAAGATAAGCCATATACTTCGCAATGAATTGAAGCTAATTCATGTGTTTCGCTCGGATTTAAAGCTGAGCCTTCTACTTCCCATTGATTTGATGCTAAATCATATGTTCCGCACGGATTTGAAGCTAACTGTTTGTTCCGCCTGCATTTGAAGCTATATCACATATATTGCAAGTATTTGAAGCTAAATCATTTGTTTCGCATAGATTTGAAGCTGACTCGTTTGTTTCGCACGGATTTGAAGCTAAGCCGTTAACTTCGCATTGATTTGAAGCTAAATCATGTGTTTCGCATGAATTTCAAGATAATTCGTTTGTTTCGCATGCGGTTGAAGCTAAATCATGTATATCACAAGTATTTTCAGCTAAACCATTTGATTCGCATGGATTTGAAACTAAGCCTTCCACTTCCCATTGATTTGAAGCTAAATCATGTGACTCGCATGGATTTGAACCTCACTCGTTCGTTTCACCTGCATTTGAAACTAAATCATGTATATCACAAGTATTTGAAGCTATACCATTTGTTTCACATGGATTTGAAGATAATCCTTCTACTTCGCATTGATATTTAGCTAACTCGATTGTTTCGCCTGCACTTGAAGCTATATCACTTATATCGCTATTATCTGAAGATAAATCATTTGTTTCTCATGTATTTGTAGCTAAACCTTCTACATCGCATTGATTTGAAGCTAAATCATGCGTTTCGCATGGATTTTAAGCTAACCCGTTTGTTTTGCCTGCATTTGAAGCTATATCACTTATATCGCAATTATCCGAATATAAATCATTTGTTTCTCATGTATTTGTAGCTAATCCTTCTATATCGCATTAATTTGAAGCTAAATCATGTGTTTCGCATGGATTTGAAGCTAACCCGTTTGTGTCGCGTGCATTTGAAGCTAAATCATGTATATCACAAGTATTTGAAGCTAAACAATTTTTTATTCCCATGGATTTGCTGCTAAGCCTTTTACTTCGCATTGATTTGGAGCTAAATTATGTGATCAGCATGGATTTAAAGCTAACTCGTTTGTTTCGCCTGCATTTGAATCCGAATCATGAATATCACAAATATTTGAAGCTGAACCATTTGTTTCGCATGCATTTGTAACTAAGCCTTCTTCTTCGCATTGATTTGAAGCTGTATCATGTCTTTCGCTTGAATATGAAGCGAACATGTTTGTTTCACATGCAGTTGAAGCTAAATCATGTATATCACAAGTATTTGCAGCTAAACCATTTGATTCGCATGGATTTGAAACTAAGCCTTCCACTTCCCATTGATTTGAAGCTAAATCATGTGACTCGCATGGATTTGAACCTCACTCGTTCGTTTCACCTGCATTTGAAACTAAATCATGTATATCACAAGTATTTGAAGCTATACCATTTGTTTCACATGGATTTGAAGATAATCCTTCTACTTCGCATTGATATTTAGCTAACTCGATTGTTTCGCCTGCACTTGAAGCTATATCACTTATATCGCTATTATCTGAAGATAAATCATTTGTTTCTCATGTATTTGTAGCTAAACCTTCTACATCGCATTGATTTGAAGCTAAATCATGCGTTTCGCATGGATTTTAAGCTAACCCGTTTGTTTTGCCTGCATTTGAAGCTATATCACTTATATCGCAATTATCCGAATATAAATCATTTGTTTCTCATGTATTTGTAGCTAATCCTTCTATATCGCATTAATTTGAAGCTAAATCATGTGTTTCGCATGGATTTGAAGCTAACCCGTTTGTGTCGCGTGCATTTGAAGCTAAATCATGTATATCACAAGTATTTGAAGCTAAACAATTTTTTATTCCCATGGATTTGCTGCTAAGCCTTTTACTTCGCATTGATTTGGAGCTAAATTATGTGATCAGCATGGATTTAAAGCTAACTCGTTTGTTTCGCCTGCATTTGAATCCGAATCATGAATATCACAAATATTTGAAGCTGAACCATTTGTTTCGCATGCATTTGTAACTAAGCCTTCTTCTTCGCATTGATTTGAAGCTGTATCATGTCTTTCGCTTGAATATGAAGCGAACATGTTTGTTTCACATGCAGTTGAAGCTAAATCATGTATATCACAAGTATTTGCAGCTGAACCATTTGCTACGCATGAATATTAAGCTAAACCATGTGTTACGAATGAATTTGAAGCTGAATCATGTATTTCGCCTGCATTTGATGCTAAATCATGTATATCATAGGTATTTGAAGTTAAAGCATTTTTTTCGCATGGATTCGAAGGTAAGCCTTCTACTTAGCATTGATTTAAAGCAAAATCATGTGTTTCGCATGGATTTGAAGCTAACTCGTTAATTTCGTATGCAGTTGAATCTAAATCATGTATATCATAAGTATTTGAAGCTAAAACATTTGATTCGCATAGATTCGAAGATCAGCCTTCTTCTTCGCATTGATTTGAAGCTAAACCATGTGTTTCGCATGGATTTGAAGCTAACTCGTTTGTTTCGCTTGCATTTGAAGCTAAATCATGTATATCACAAGTATTTGAAGCTAAACCGTTTGCTTCGCCTGGATTCGAAGATAAGCCTTATACTTCGCAATGAATTGAAGCTAATTCATGTGTTTCGCACGGATTTTATGCTAATCCTTCTACTTCGCATTGATTTGAAGCTAAATCATGTTTCGCTTGAATTTGAAGCTAACTGATTGTTCCGCCTGCATTTGAAGCTATATCACTTATATCGCAAGTATTTGAAGGTAAATCATTTGTTTTGCATGGATTTGAAGCTAAGCCTTTAACTTCGCATTGATTTGAAGTTAAATCATGTGTTTCGCATGAATTTGAAGATATCTCGTTCGTTTGGTCTGCATTTGAAGCTATTTCATTTATATCGCAAGTATTTGACTCTAAATCATGTGTTTCGCTCGTATTTGAAGCTAAGCCTTCTACTTCGCGTGATTTGAAGCTAAATCATGTGTTACGCTTGGGTTTGAAGCTCACTCGTTTGTTTCCCCTGCATTTGAAGCAATATCACTTATATCGCAAGTATATGAAGCTAAATAATTTGTCTCCCATGAATTTGATGCTAATCCTTCTACTTCGCATTAATTTGAAGCTAAATCATGTGATTCGCTTGGAGTTGAAGCTAACTCGTTTGTTCCACATGCAGTTGAAGCTAAATCATGTATATCACAAGTATTTGAAGCTGAACCATTTGTTTCGCCTGGATTTGAAGCTAAGCCTTCTACTTCGCATTGATTTGAAGTTAAATCATTTGTTTCCCTTGGATTTGAAGTTAACTCGTTTGCTCCGCATGCAGTTGAAGCTAAACCGTGTATATCACAAGTATTTCATGCTAAACCATTTGTTTCGCATGGATGTGATGCTAAGCCTTCTTCTTCGCATTGATTTGAAGTTAAATCATGTGTTACGCTTGGATTTGAAGTTCACTCGTTTGTTTCGCTTGCTGTTGAATATAAATCATGTATATCACAAGTATTTGAAGCTGAACCATTTGTTACGCATGGATTTGAAACCACGCCGTCTACTTCGCATTGATTTGAAGCTGAATCATGTGTTTCGCTTGTATTTTAAGATAACTCGTTTGTTTCTGATGTAGTTGAAGCTAAATCATGTATATCAAAAGCATTTGAAACTAAACTATTTGATTCGCATGGACTTGAAGCTATGCCTTCTACTTCGCATTGATTTGAAGCTAAACCATTTGTTTCGCATGGATTCGAAGATAAGCCTTCTACTTTGCATTGATTTGAAGCTAAATCAAGTGTTTCGCTTGTATTTGAAGCTAACTCGTTTGTTTCGCACGCAGTTGAAGCTAAATCATGTATATCACAAGTATTTGCAGCTGATCCATTTGCTACGCATGAATATTAAGCTAAACCATGTGTTACGAATGAATTTGAAGCTAAATCATGTATTTCGCCTGTATTTGATGCTAAATCATGTATATCACAAGTATTTTCAGCTGAACCATTTGCTACGCATGAATATTAAGCTAAGCCATGTGTTACGAATGAATTTGAAGCTAAATCATGTATTTCGCCTGTATTTGATGCTAAATCATGTATATCACAAGTATTTGACGCTAAACCATTTGTTTCGCATGGATTCGAAGATAAGCCTTCTACTTCCTATTGATTTGAAGCGATATCATGTGTATCGCTTGGATTTGATGCTAAACCTTCTATATCGCATTGATTTGAAGTTAAATCATGTGTTTCGCTTGGATTTGAAGCCAACACGTTTGTTTCGTCTGCATTTGAAGCTATATCACTTATATCGCAAGTGTTTGAAGCTAAATCATTTGTTTCGCATGGATTTGAAGCTAAACCTTCTACATCGCATTGATTTGAGCTAAAACATGTCTTTCGCTTGCATTTGAAGCTAACTCGCTTGCTTCGCATGCAGTGGAAGCTAAATTATGTATATCACAAGTATTTGAAGCTAAACCATTTGCTTCGCATGATTATTAAGGTAAATCACGTTTTTCGCACGGATTTGAAACTAACTCGGTTGTTTCGCCTGGATTTGAATCTAAATCATGTATATCACAAATATTTGAAGCTGAACCAATTGTTTCGCATGCATTTGTAACTAAGCCTTCTACTTCGCAATGATTTGAAGCTGAATCATGTGTTTCACATGCAGTTGAAGCTTAATGATGTATATCACAAGTATTTTCAGCTGAACCATTTGCTACGCATGAAGATTAAGCTAAGCCATGTGTTACGAATGAATTTGAAGCTAAATCATGTATTTCGCCTGTATTTGATGCTAAATCGTATATCACAAGTATTTGACGCTGAACCATTTGTTTCGCATGGATTCGAAGATAAGCCTTCTACTTCGTATTGATTTGAAGCGATATCATGTGTATCGCTTGGATTTGAAGCTAGATCCTTCTATATCGCCATTGATTTGAAGTTAAATCATGTGTTTCGCTTGGATTTGAAGGTATGCCTTCTACTTCGCATTGATTTGAATCTAAATCATGTGTTTTGCATCTATTTGAAGCTAACTCGTTTGTTTCGCCAGCATTTGAAGCTATATCGCTTATATTCGCAAATATTTGAATGTCAATCGTTCGTTTCGCATGGATTTGAAGCTAAGCCTTCTACTTCGCATTGATTTGAGGCTAAATTATGTGCTTTGCATGGATTTGCAGCTAACTCATTTGTTTCGCATGCAATTGAATCTAAATCATGTATATCACTAGTATTTGAAGCTAAACCATTTGATTCGCATGGATTTGAATCTAAGCATTCTCCTTCGCATTGATTTGAATCTAAATCACGTGTTTCGCATGGATTTGAAACTAACTCGTTGGTTTCGCATGCAGTTGAAGCTAAATAATGCATATCACAAGTATTTGAAGCTAAACCATTTGTTTCGCATGGATTTGAAGCTAAGCCATCTACTTCGCATTGATTTGAACCTAAATCATATGTGTCCTTTGGATTTGAAGCTAACTCGTTTGTTTCGCACGCAGTTGAAGCTATATCACTTATGTTCGCAAGTATTTGAAGCTAAATCATGTGTTTCGCTTGTATTTGAAGCTAACTCGTTTTGTTTCGCAAGCAGTTGAAGCTAAATCTTGTATATTACATGTATATGAGGCTAAACCATTTCATTCGCATGGATTGAAACTAAGCTTTCTACTTCGCATTGATTGATGCTAAATCATGTGTTTCATTTGGATTTGAGGCTAACTCGTTTGTTTCGCATGCTGTTGAATGTAAATCATGTATATTAGAAGTATTTGAAGCTAAACAATTTGTTTCGCATGAATTGAAGCTAAACAACCTGTTTCGAGTGGATTCTGTGATCAGCCTTCTACATCGCATTGATTTGAAGCTAAATCATTGTCATTCGCTTGCATTTGAAGCTAACTCGCTTGCTTCGCATGCAGTGGAAGCTAAATTATGTAATATCACAAGTATTTGAAGCTAAACCATTTGCTTCGCATGATTATTAAGGTAAATCACGTGTTTCGCACGGATTTGAAACTAACTCGGTTGTTTCGCCTGGATTTGAATCTAAATCATGTATATCACAAATATTTGAAGCTGAACCAATTGTTTCGCATGCATTTGTAACTAAGCCTTCTACTTCGCAATGATTTGAAGCTGAATCATGTGTTTCACATGCAGTTGAAGCTTAATGATGTATATCACAAGTATTTTCAGCTGAACCATTTGCTACGCATGAAGATTAAGCTAAGCCATGTGTTACGAATGAATTTGAAGCTAAATCATGTATTTCGCCTGTATTTGATGCTAAATCATGTATATCACAAGTATTTGACGCTGAACCATTTGTTTCGCATGGATTCGAAGATAAGCCTTCTACTTCGTATTGATTTGAAGCGATATCATGTGTATCGCTTGGATTTGAAGCTAATCCTTCTATATCGCATTGATTTGAAGTTAAATCATGTGTTTCGCTTGGATTTGAAGCTATGCCTTCTACTTCGCATTGATTTGAATCTAAATCATGTGTTTTGCATCTATTTGAAGCTAACTCGTTTGTTTCGCCAGCATTTGAAGCTATATCGCTTATATTCGCAAATATTTGAATGTCAATCGTTCGTTTCGCATGGATTTGAAGCTAAGCCTTCTACTTCGCATTGATTTGAGGCTAAATTATGTGCTTTGCATGGATTTGCAGCTAACTCATTTGTTTCGCATGCAATTGAATCTAAATCATGTATATCACTAGTATTTGAAGCTAAACCATTTGATTCGCATGGATTTGAATCTAAGCATTCTCCTTCGCATTGATTTGAATCTAAATCACGTGTTTCGCATGGATTTGAAACTAACTCGTTGGTTTCGCATGCAGTTGAAGCTAAATAATGCATATCACAAGTATTTGAAGCTAAACCATTTGTTTCGCATGGATTTGAAGCTAAGCCATCTACTTCGCATTGATTTGAACCTAAATCATATGTGTCCTTTGGATTTGAAGCTAACTCGTTTGTTTCGCACGCAGTTGAAGCTATATCACTTATGTTCGCAAGTATTTGAAGCTAAATCATGTGTTTCGCTTGTATTTGAAGCTAACTCGTTTGTTTCGCAAGCAGTTGAAGCTAAATCTTGTATATTACATGTATATGAGGCTAAACCATTTCATTCGCATGGATTTGAAACTAAGCTTTCTACTTCGCATTGATTTGATGCTAAATCATGTGTTTCATTTGGATTTGAGGCTAACTCGTTTGTTTCGCATGCTGTTGAATGTAAATCATGTATATTAGAAGTATTTGAAGCTAAACAATTTGTTTCGCATGAATTTGAAGCTAAACAACCTGTTTCGAGTGGATTCTGTGATCAGCCTTCTACATCGCATTGATTTGAAGCTAAATCATGTCATTCGCTTGGATTTGAAGCTAACTCGTTTGTTTCGCATGCAGTTGAAGCTATATCATGTATGTCACAGGTATTTGAAGCTAAACCAGTAGTTTCGCATTTATTCGAAGATAAGCCTTCTACTTCGCATTGATTTGAAGCTATATCATGTGTTTGGCATGGATTTGAAGCTAACTCGTTTGTTTCGCATGCAGTTGAAGCTAAATGATGTTTATCACAAGTATTTGAAGCTAAACCATTTGTTTCGTATGGATTCGAAGATAAGCCTTCTACTTCGCATTGATTTAAAGCAAAATCATGTGTTTCGCATGGATTTGAAGCTAACTCGTTAATTTCGTATGCAGTTGAATCTAAATCATGTATATCATAAGTATTTGAAGCTAAAACATTTGATTCGCATAGATTCGAATATCAGCCTTCTTCTTCGCATTGATTTGAAGCTAAACCATGTGTTTCGCATGGATTTGAAGCTAACTCGTTTGTTTCGCTTGCATTTGAAGCTAAATCATGTATATCACAAGTATTTGAAGCTAAACCGTTTGTTTCGCCTGGATTCGAAGATAAGCCATATACTTCGCAATGAATTGAAGCTAATTCATGTGTTTCGCTCGGATTTAAAGCTGAGCCTTCTACTTCCCATTGATTTGATGCTAAATCATATGTTCCGCACGGATTTGAAGCTAACTGTTTGTTCCGCCTGCATTTGAAGCTATATCACATATATTGCAAGTATTTGAAGCTAAATCATTTGTTTCGCATAGATTTGAAGCTGACTCGTTTGTTTCGCACGGATTTGAAGCTAAGCCGTTAACTTCGCATTGATTTGAAGCTAAATCATGTGTTTCGCATGAATTTCAAGATAATTCGTTTGTTTCGCATGCGGTTGAAGCTAAATCATGTATATCACAAGTATTTTCAGCTAAACCATTTGATTCGCATGGATTTGAAACTAAGCCTTCCACTTCCCATTGATTTGAAGCTAAATCATGTGACTCGCATGGATTTGAACCTCACTCGTTCGTTTCACCTGCATTTGAAACTAAATCATGTATATCACAAGTATTTGAAGCTATACCATTTGTTTCACATGGATTTGAAGATAATCCTTCTACTTCGCATTGATATTTAGCTAACTCGATTGTTTCGCCTGCACTTGAAGCTATATCACTTATATCGCTATTATCTGAAGATAAATCATTTGTTTCTCATGTATTTGTAGCTAAACCTTCTACATCGCATTGATTTGAAGCTAAATCATGCGTTTCGCATGGATTTTAAGCTAACCCGTTTGTTTTGCCTGCATTTGAAGCTATATCACTTATATCGCAATTATCCGAATATAAATCATTTGTTTCTCATGTATTTGTAGCTAATCCTTCTATATCGCATTAATTTGAAGCTAAATCATGTGTTTCGCATGGATTTGAAGCTAACCCGTTTGTGTCGCGTGCATTTGAAGCTAAATCATGTATATCACAAGTATTTGAAGCTAAACAATTTTTTATTCCCATGGATTTGCTGCTAAGCCTTTTACTTCGCATTGATTTGGAGCTAAATTATGTGATCAGCATGGATTTAAAGCTAACTCGTTTGTTTCGCCTGCATTTGAATCCGAATCATGAATATCACAAATATTTGAAGCTGAACCATTTGTTTCGCATGCATTTGTAACTAAGCCTTCTTCTTCGCATTGATTTGAAGCTGTATCATGTCTTTCGCTTGAATATGAAGCGAACATGTTTGTTTCACATGCAGTTGAAGCTAAATCATGTATATCACAAGTATTTGCAGCTAAACCATTTGATTCGCATGGATTTGAAACTAAGCCTTCCACTTCCCATTGATTTGAAGCTAAATCATGTGACTCGCATGGATTTGAACCTCACTCGTTCGTTTCACCTGCATTTGAAACTAAATCATGTATATCACAAGTATTTGAAGCTATACCATTTGTTTCACATGGATTTGAAGATAATCCTTCTACTTCGCATTGATATTTAGCTAACTCGATTGTTTCGCCTGCACTTGAAGCTATATCACTTATATCGCTATTATCTGAAGATAAATCATTTGTTTCTCATGTATTTGTAGCTAAACCTTCTACATCGCATTGATTTGAAGCTAAATCATGCGTTTCGCATGGATTTTAAGCTAACCCGTTTGTTTTGCCTGCATTTGAAGCTATATCACTTATATCGCAATTATCCGAATATAAATCATTTGTTTCTCATGTATTTGTAGCTAATCCTTCTATATCGCATTAATTTGAAGCTAAATCATGTGTTTCGCATGGATTTGAAGCTAACCCGTTTGTGTCGCGTGCATTTGAAGCTAAATCATGTATATCACAAGTATTTGAAGCTAAACAATTTTTTATTCCCATGGATTTGCTGCTAAGCCTTTTACTTCGCATTGATTTGGAGCTAAATTATGTGATCAGCATGGATTTAAAGCTAACTCGTTTGTTTCGCCTGCATTTGAATCCGAATCATGAATATCACAAATATTTGAAGCTGAACCATTTGTTTCGCATGCATTTGTAACTAAGCCTTCTTCTTCGCATTGATTTGAAGCTGTATCATGTCTTTCGCTTGAATATGAAGCGAACATGTTTGTTTCACATGCAGTTGAAGCTAAATCATGTATATCACAAGTATTTGCAGCTGAACCATTTGCTACGCATGAATATTAAGCTAAACCATGTGTTACGAATGAATTTGAAGCTGAATCATGTATTTCGCCTGCATTTGATGCTAAATCATGTATATCATAGGTATTTGAAGTTAAAGCATTTTTTTCGCATGGATTCGAAGGTAAGCCTTCTACTTAGCATTGATTTAAAGCAAAATCATGTGTTTCGCATGGATTTGAAGCTAACTCGTTAATTTCGTATGCAGTTGAATCTAAATCATGTATATCATAAGTATTTGAAGCTAAAACATTTGATTCGCATAGATTCGAAGATCAGCCTTCTTCTTCGCATTGATTTGAAGCTAAACCATGTGTTTCGCATGGATTTGAAGCTAACTCGTTTGTTTCGCTTGCATTTGAAGCTAAATCATGTATATCACAAGTATTTGAAGCTAAACCGTTTGCTTCGCCTGGATTCGAAGATAAGCCTTATACTTCGCAATGAATTGAAGCTAATTCATGTGTTTCGCACGGATTTTATGCTAATCCTTCTACTTCGCATTGATTTGAAGCTAAATCATGTTTCGCTTGAATTTGAAGCTAACTGATTGTTCCGCCTGCATTTGAAGCTATATCACTTATATCGCAAGTATTTGAAGGTAAATCATTTGTTTTGCATGGATTTGAAGCTAAGCCTTTAACTTCGCATTGATTTGAAGTTAAATCATGTGTTTCGCATGAATTTGAAGATATCTCGTTCGTTTGGTCTGCATTTGAAGCTATTTCATTTATATCGCAAGTATTTGACTCTAAATCATGTGTTTCGCTCGTATTTGAAGCTAAGCCTTCTACTTCGCGTGATTTGAAGCTAAATCATGTGTTACGCTTGGGTTTGAAGCTCACTCGTTTGTTTCCCCTGCATTTGAAGCAATATCACTTATATCGCAAGTATATGAAGCTAAATAATTTGTCTCCCATGAATTTGATGCTAATCCTTCTACTTCGCATTAATTTGAAGCTAAATCATGTGATTCGCTTGGAGTTGAAGCTAACTCGTTTGTTCCACATGCAGTTGAAGCTAAATCATGTATATCACAAGTATTTGAAGCTGAACCATTTGTTTCGCCTGGATTTGAAGCTAAGCCTTCTACTTCGCATTGATTTGAAGTTAAATCATTTGTTTCCCTTGGATTTGAAGTTAACTCGTTTGCTCCGCATGCAGTTGAAGCTAAACCGTGTATATCACAAGTATTTCATGCTAAACCATTTGTTTCGCATGGATGTGATGCTAAGCCTTCTTCTTCGCATTGATTTGAAGTTAAATCATGTGTTACGCTTGGATTTGAAGTTCACTCGTTTGTTTCGCTTGCTGTTGAATATAAATCATGTATATCACAAGTATTTGAAGCTGAACCATTTGTTACGCATGGATTTGAAACCACGCCGTCTACTTCGCATTGATTTGAAGCTGAATCATGTGTTTCGCTTGTATTTTAAGATAACTCGTTTGTTTCTGATGTAGTTGAAGCTAAATCATGTATATCAAAAGCATTTGAAACTAAACTATTTGATTCGCATGGACTTGAAGCTATGCCTTCTACTTCGCATTGATTTGAAGCTAAACCATTTGTTTCGCATGGATTCGAAGATAAGCCTTCTACTTTGCATTGATTTGAAGCTAAATAAAGTGTTTCGCTTGTATTTGAAGCTAACTCGTTTGTTTCGCACGCAGTTGAAGCTAAATCATGTATATCACAAGTATTTGCAGCTGATCCATTTGCTACGCATGAATATTAAGCTAAACCATGTGTTACGAATGAATTTGAAGCTAAATCATGTATTTCGCCTGTATTTGATGCTAAATCATGTATATCACAAGTATTTGAAGCTAAACCATTTGTTTCGCATGGATTCGAAGATAAGCCTTCTACTTCGCATTGATTTGAAGTTAAATCGTGTGTTTCGTATGGATTTGAAGCTAACTCGTTTGTTTCGCATGCAGTTGAATCTAAATCATTTATTTTGCAAGTATTAGAAGCTAAATCATTTGTTTCGCATAGATTCCAAGCTAAACCTTCTACTTCGCATTGATTTGAAGCTAAATCATGTGTTTCGCATGTATTTGAAGCTATATCTTCTATTCCGCATTGATTTGAAGAGAAATCATGGGTTTCGCATGGATTTGAAGCTAACGCGCTTGCTACGCTTCCAGTTGCAGCTAAATCATTTATATCGCAAGTATTTGAAGTTAAATCATGTGTTTCGCATGGATTTGAAGATAAGCCTTCAACTTCGCATGGACTTGAAGCTAAATCATGTGTTTCGCATGCATTTGAAGCTAAATCATGTATATCACAAGCATTTGAAGCTGAACCATTTGTTTCGCATGGATTTGAAAATAAGCCTCCTACATCGCATTGATTTGAGCTAAATCATGTATTTCGCTTGTATTTGAAGCTAACTCGCTTGCATCGCATTCAGTTGAAGCTTAATTATGAATGTCACAAGTATTTGAAGCTAAACCATTCGTTTCGCATGGATTTGAAGCTAAGCCTTCTACTTCGCATTGATTTGAATCTAAATCATGTGTTTTGCATCTATTTGAAGCTAACTCGTTTGTTTCGCCAGCATTTGAAGCTATATCGCTTATATTCGCAAATATTTGAATGTCAATCGTTCGTTTCGCATGGATTTGAAGCTAAGCCTTCTACTTCGCATTGATTTGAGGCTAAATTATGTGCTTTGCATGGATTTGCAGCTAACTCATTTGTTTCGCATGCAATTGAATCTAAATCATGTATATCACTAGTATTTGAAGCTAAACCATTTGATTCGCATGGATTTGAATCTAAGCATTCTCCTTCGCATTGATTTGAATCTAAATCACGTGTTTCGCATGGATTTGAAACTAACTCGTTGGTTTCGCATGCAGTTGAAGCTAAATAATGCATATCACAAGTATTTGAAGCTAAACCATTTGTTTCGCATGGATTTGAAGCTAAGCCATCTACTTCGCATTGATTTGAACCTAAATCATATGTGTCCTTTGGATTTGAAGCTAACTCGTTTGTTTCGCACGCAGTTGAAGCTATATCACTTATGTTCGCAAGTATTTGAAGCTAAATCATGTGTTTCGCTTGTATTTGAAGCTAACTCGTTTGTTTCGCAAGCAGTTGAAGCTAAATCTTGTATATTACATGTATATGAGGCTAAACCATTTCATTCGCATGGATTTGAAACTAAGCTTTCTACTTCGCATTGATTTGATGCTAAATCATGTGTTTCATTTGGATTTGAGGCTAACTCGTTTGTTTCGCATGCTGTTGAATGTAAATCATGTATATTAGAAGTATTTGAAGCTAAACAATTTGTTTCGCATGAATTTGAAGCTAAACAACCTGTTTCGAGTGGATTCTGTGATCAGCCTTCTACATCGCATTGATTTGAAGCTAAATCATGTCATTCGCTTGGATTTGAAGCTAACTCGTTTGTTTCGCATGCAGTTGAAGCTATATCATGTATGTCACAGGTATTTGAAGCTAAACCAGTAGTTTCGCATTTATTCGAAGATAAGCCTTCTACTTCGCATTGATTTGAAGCTATATCATGTGTTTGGCATGGATTTGAAGCTAACTCGTTTGTTTCGCATGCAGTTGAAGCTAAATGATGTTTATCACAAGTATTTGAAGCTAAACCATTTGTTTCGTATGGATTCGAAGATAAGCCTTCTACTTCGCATTGATTTAAAGCAAAATCATGTGTTTCGCATGGATTTGAAGCTAACTCGTTAATTTCGTATGCAGTTGAATCTAAATCATGTATATCATAAGTATTTGAAGCTAAAACATTTGATTCGCATAGATTCGAATATCAGCCTTCTTCTTCGCATTGATTTGAAGCTAAACCATGTGTTTCGCATGGATTTGAAGCTAACTCGTTTGTTTCGCTTGCATTTGAAGCTAAATCATGTATATCACAAGTATTTGAAGCTAAACCGTTTGTTTCGCCTGGATTCGAAGATAAGCCATATACTTCGCAATGAATTGAAGCTAATTCATGTGTTTCGCTCGGATTTAAAGCTGAGCCTTCTACTTCCCATTGATTTGATGCTAAATCATATGTTCCGCACGGATTTGAAGCTAACTGTTTGTTCCGCCTGCATTTGAAGCTATATCACATATATTGCAAGTATTTGAAGCTAAATCATTTGTTTCGCATAGATTTGAAGCTGACTCGTTTGTTTCGCACGGATTTGAAGCTAAGCCGTTAACTTCGCATTGATTTGAAGCTAAATCATGTGTTTCGCATGAATTTCAAGATAATTCGTTTGTTTCGCATGCGGTTGAAGCTAAATCATGTATATCACAAGTATTTTCAGCTAAACCATTTGATTCGCATGGATTTGAAACTAAGCCTTCCACTTCCCATTGATTTGAAGCTAAATCATGTGACTCGCATGGATTTGAACCTCACTCGTTCGTTTCACCTGCATTTGAAACTAAATCATGTATATCACAAGTATTTGAAGCTATACCATTTGTTTCACATGGATTTGAAGATAATCCTTCTACTTCGCATTGATATTTAGCTAACTCGATTGTTTCGCCTGCACTTGAAGCTATATCACTTATATCGCTATTATCTGAAGATAAATCATTTGTTTCTCATGTATTTGTAGCTAAACCTTCTACATCGCATTGATTTGAAGCTAAATCATGCGTTTCGCATGGATTTTAAGCTAACCCGTTTGTTTTGCCTGCATTTGAAGCTATATCACTTATATCGCAATTATCCGAATATAAATCATTTGTTTCTCATGTATTTGTAGCTAATCCTTCTATATCGCATTAATTTGAAGCTAAATCATGTGTTTCGCATGGATTTGAAGCTAACCCGTTTGTGTCGCGTGCATTTGAAGCTAAATCATGTATATCACAAGTATTTGAAGCTAAACAATTTTTTATTCCCATGGATTTGCTGCTAAGCCTTTTACTTCGCATTGATTTGGAGCTAAATTATGTGATCAGCATGGATTTAAAGCTAACTCGTTTGTTTCGCCTGCATTTGAATCCGAATCATGAATATCACAAATATTTGAAGCTGAACCATTTGTTTCGCATGCATTTGTAACTAAGCCTTCTTCTTCGCATTGATTTGAAGCTGTATCATGTCTTTCGCTTGAATATGAAGCGAACATGTTTGTTTCACATGCAGTTGAAGCTAAATCATGTATATCACAAGTATTTGCAGCTAAACCATTTGATTCGCATGGATTTGAAACTAAGCCTTCCACTTCCCATTGATTTGAAGCTAAATCATGTGACTCGCATGGATTTGAACCTCACTCGTTCGTTTCACCTGCATTTGAAACTAAATCATGTATATCACAAGTATTTGAAGCTATACCATTTGTTTCACATGGATTTGAAGATAATCCTTCTACTTCGCATTGATATTTAGCTAACTCGATTGTTTCGCCTGCACTTGAAGCTATATCACTTATATCGCTATTATCTGAAGATAAATCATTTGTTTCTCATGTATTTGTAGCTAAACCTTCTACATCGCATTGATTTGAAGCTAAATCATGCGTTTCGCATGGATTTTAAGCTAACCCGTTTGTTTTGCCTGCATTTGAAGCTATATCACTTATATCGCAATTATCCGAATATAAATCATTTGTTTCTCATGTATTTGTAGCTAATCCTTCTATATCGCATTAATTTGAAGCTAAATCATGTGTTTCGCATGGATTTGAAGCTAACCCGTTTGTGTCGCGTGCATTTGAAGCTAAATCATGTATATCACAAGTATTTGAAGCTAAACAATTTTTTATTCCCATGGATTTGCTGCTAAGCCTTTTACTTCGCATTGATTTGGAGCTAAATTATGTGATCAGCATGGATTTAAAGCTAACTCGTTTGTTTCGCCTGCATTTGAATCCGAATCATGAATATCACAAATATTTGAAGCTGAACCATTTGTTTCGCATGCATTTGTAACTAAGCCTTCTTCTTCGCATTGATTTGAAGCTGTATCATGTCTTTCGCTTGAATATGAAGCGAACATGTTTGTTTCACATGCAGTTGAAGCTAAATCATGTATATCACAAGTATTTGCAGCTGAACCATTTGCTACGCATGAATATTAAGCTAAACCATGTGTTACGAATGAATTTGAAGCTGAATCATGTATTTCGCCTGCATTTGATGCTAAATCATGTATATCATAGGTATTTGAAGTTAAAGCATTTTTTTCGCATGGATTCGAAGGTAAGCCTTCTACTTAGCATTGATTTAAAGCAAAATCATGTGTTTCGCATGGATTTGAAGCTAACTCGTTAATTTCGTATGCAGTTGAATCTAAATCATGTATATCATAAGTATTTGAAGCTAAAACATTTGATTCGCATAGATTCGAAGATCAGCCTTCTTCTTCGCATTGATTTGAAGCTAAACCATGTGTTTCGCATGGATTTGAAGCTAACTCGTTTGTTTCGCTTGCATTTGAAGCTAAATCATGTATATCACAAGTATTTGAAGCTAAACCGTTTGCTTCGCCTGGATTCGAAGATAAGCCTTATACTTCGCAATGAATTGAAGCTAATTCATGTGTTTCGCACGGATTTTATGCTAATCCTTCTACTTCGCATTGATTTGAAGCTAAATCATGTTTCGCTTGAATTTGAAGCTAACTGATTGTTCCGCCTGCATTTGAAGCTATATCACTTATATCGCAAGTATTTGAAGGTAAATCATTTGTTTTGCATGGATTTGAAGCTAAGCCTTTAACTTCGCATTGATTTGAAGTTAAATCATGTGTTTCGCATGAATTTGAAGATATCTCGTTCGTTTGGTCTGCATTTGAAGCTATTTCATTTATATCGCAAGTATTTGACTCTAAATCATGTGTTTCGCTCGTATTTGAAGCTAAGCCTTCTACTTCGCGTGATTTGAAGCTAAATCATGTGTTACGCTTGGGTTTGAAGCTCACTCGTTTGTTTCCCCTGCATTTGAAGCAATATCACTTATATCGCAAGTATATGAAGCTAAATAATTTGTCTCCCATGAATTTGATGCTAATCCTTCTACTTCGCATTAATTTGAAGCTAAATCATGTGATTCGCTTGGAGTTGAAGCTAACTCGTTTGTTCCACATGCAGTTGAAGCTAAATCATGTATATCACAAGTATTTGAAGCTGAACCATTTGTTTCGCCTGGATTTGAAGCTAAGCCTTCTACTTCGCATTGATTTGAAGTTAAATCATTTGTTTCCCTTGGATTTGAAGTTAACTCGTTTGCTCCGCATGCAGTTGAAGCTAAACCGTGTATATCACAAGTATTTCATGCTAAACCATTTGTTTCGCATGGATGTGATGCTAAGCCTTCTTCTTCGCATTGATTTGAAGTTAAATCATGTGTTACGCTTGGATTTGAAGTTCACTCGTTTGTTTCGCTTGCTGTTGAATATAAATCATGTATATCACAAGTATTTGAAGCTGAACCATTTGTTACGCATGGATTTGAAACCACGCCGTCTACTTCGCATTGATTTGAAGCTGAATCATGTGTTTCGCTTGTATTTTAAGATAACTCGTTTGTTTCTGATGTAGTTGAAGCTAAATCATGTATATCAAAAGCATTTGAAACTAAACTATTTGATTCGCATGGACTTGAAGCTATGCCTTCTACTTCGCATTGATTTGAAGCTAAACCATTTGTTTCGCATGGATTCGAAGATAAGCCTTCTACTTTGCATTGATTTGAAGCTAAATAAAGTGTTTCGCTTGTATTTGAAGCTAACTCGTTTGTTTCGCACGCAGTTGAAGCTAAATCATGTATATCACAAGTATTTGCAGCTGATCCATTTGCTACGCATGAATATTAAGCTAAACCATGTGTTACGAATGAATTTGAAGCTAAATCATGTATTTCGCCTGTATTTGATGCTAAATCATGTATATCACAAGTATTTGAAGCTAAACCATTTGTTTCGCATGGATTCGAAGATAAGCCTTCTACTTCGCATTGATTTGAAGTTAAATCGTGTGTTTCGTATGGATTTGAAGCTAACTCGTTTGTTTCGCATGCAGTTGAATCTAAATCATTTATTTTGCAAGTATTAGAAGCTAAATCATTTGTTTCGCATAGATTCCAAGCTAAACCTTCTACTTCGCATTGATTTGAAGCTAAATCATGTGTTTCGCATGTATTTGAAGCTATATCTTCTATTCCGCATTGATTTGAAGAGAAATCATGGGTTTCGCATGGATTTGAAGCTAACGCGCTTGCTACGCTTCCAGTTGCAGCTAAATCATTTATATCGCAAGTATTTGAAGTTAAATCATGTGTTTCGCATGGATTTGAAGATAAGCCTTCAACTTCGCATGGACTTGAAGCTAAATCATGTGTTTCGCATGCATTTGAAGCTAAATCATGTATATCACAAGCATTTGAAGCTGAACCATTTGTTTCGCATGGATTTGAAAATAAGCCTCCTACATCGCATTGATTTGAGCTAAATCATGTATTTCGCTTGTATTTGAAGCTAACTCGCTTGCATCGCATTCAGTTGAAGCTTAATTATGAATGTCACAAGTATTTGAAGCTAAACCATTCGTTTCGCATGGATTTGAAGCTAAGCCTTCTACTTCTCATTGATTTGATGCTACATTATGTGTTTCGCGTGGATTTGAAGCTAACTCCTTTGTTTCTCCTGCATTTGAAGCAAAATCATGTATATCACACATATTTGAAGCTAATACATTTGTTTCGCATGGATTCGATGATCAGCCTTCTATTTCGCATAGATTTGAAGCTAAATCGTATGTTTCGCATGGATTTGAAGCTAACTCGCTTGCTTCGCATGCAGTGGAAGCTAAATTATGTATATCACAAGTATTTGAAGCTAAACCATTTGCTTCGCATGATTATTAAGCTAAATCACGTGTTTCGCACGGATTTGAAACTAACTCGGTTGTTTCGCCTGGATTTGAATCTAAATCATGTATATCACAAATATTTGAAGCTGAACCATTTGTTTCGCATGCATTTGTAACTAAGCCTTCTACTTCGCAATGATTTGAAGCTGAATCATGTGTTTCGCTTGAATTTGAAGCGAACATGTTTGTTTCACATGCAGTTGAAGCTTAATCATGTATATCACAAGTATTTTCAGCTGAACCATTTGCTACGCATGAATATTAAGCTAAGCCATGTGTTAGGAATGAATTTGTAGCTAAATCATGTATTTCGCCTGTATTTGATGCTAAATCATGTATATCACAAGTATTTGACGCTAAACCATTTGTTTCGCATGGATTCGAAGATAAGCCTTCTACTTCGTATTGATTTGAAGCGATATCATGTGTATCGCTTGGATTTGAAGCTAAACCTTCTATATCGCATTGATTTGAAGTTAAATCATGTGTTTCGCTTGGATTTGAAGCCAACACGTTTGTTTCGTCTGCATTTGAAGCTATATCACTTATATCGCAAGTGTTTGAAGCTAAATCATTTGTTTCGCATGGATTTGAAGCTAAACCTTCTACATCGCATTGATTTGAGCTAAATCATGTCTTTCGCTTGCATTTGAAGCTAACTCGCTTGCTTCGCATGCAGTGGAAGCTAAATTATGTATATCACAAGTATTTGAAGCTAAACCATTTGCTTCGCATGATTATTAAGCTAAATCATGTGTTTTGCATGGATTTGAAGCTAACTCGTTTGTTTCGCCAGCATTTGAAGCTATATCACTTATATTCGCAAGTATTTGAATGTCAATCATTCGTTTCGCATGGATTTGAAGCTAAGCCTTCTACTTCGCATTGAGTTGAGGCTAAATTATGTGCTTTGCATGGATTTGCAGCTAACTCATTTGTTTCGCATGCAATTGAATCTAAATCATGTATATCACTAGTATTTGAAGCTAAACCATTTGATACGCATGGATTTGAATCTTAGCATTCTCCTTCGCATTGATTTGAATCTAAATCACGTGTTTCGCATGGATTTGAAACTAACTCGTTGGTTTCGCATGCAGTTGAAGCTAAATCATGTATATCACAAGTATTTGAAGCTAAACCATTTGTTTCGCATGGATTTGAAGCTAAGCCTTCTACTTCGCATTGATTTGAAGCTGAATCCTGTGTTTCGCATGGATTTGAAGCTAACTCGTTTGTTTCGCATGCTGTTGAGGCTAAGTCAAGTATATCACAAGTACATGAAGCAAAACCATTTGTTTCGCATGGATTCGAAGATAACCCTTCTACTTCGCATTGATTTGAATCTAAATCACGTGTTTCGCATGGATTTGAAACTAACTCGTTGGTTTCGCATGCACTTGAATCTAAATCATGTATATCACAAGTATTTGAAGCTAAACCATTTGATTCGCATGGATTTGAAGCTAAGCCTTCTACTTCGCATGGATTTGAAGCTAAGCCTTCTACTTCGCATTGATTTGAAGCTAAATCATGTCTTTCGCTTGGATTTGAAGCTAACTCGTTTGTTTCGCCTGCATTTGAAGCTATATCACTTATATCACAAATATAAGAAGCTAAATAGATGGTGTCGCATGGATTTGATGCTAAGCCTTCTACTTCGCATTGATTTGAAGCTGAATCATGTGTTTCGCTTGAATTTGAAGCAAAGCCTTCTACCTCGCATTGATATGAAGCTAAATCATGTGTTTCGTTTCGATTTGAAGCTAACTAGTTTGTTTCGCATGCAGTTGAAGCTAAATCATGTATACCACAAGTATATGTATCTAAACCATGTGTTTCGCATGAATTTGAAGCTAAAGCATGTCTCTCGCATGACTTTAAATCTAAATCATTTGTTTCGATTGGATTAGAAGCTAACTCGTTTGTTTCGTCTGCATTTCAAATTATTTCATCCATATTGCAAGTATTTGAAGGTAAGTCATATATTTTGCATGGATTTGAAGCTATGCCTTCAACATCGAATTGATTGGAATCTAAACCATGTGTTTCGAATGGATTTGACGCTATCTCGGTTGTTTCGCCTGCAGTTGAAGCTATATCATGTATAAAACAAGTATTTGCAGCTAAACTGTACGTTTCGCATGGAATTGAATCTAACCCATGTGTGTCGAATGAATTTGAAGCTAAAACATTTGCTTCGCATGGATTTTGAGCTAACTCGTTTGTTTCGCATGCAGTTGAAGCTAAATCATGTATATCACAAGTATTTGTTGCTAAACCATCTGTTTCGCATGGATTTGAAGATGAACCATTTGTTTCGCATGGATACGTAGATAAGCCTTCTTCTTCGCATTGATTTCAAGCTGAATCATGTGTTTCGCATTGATATGAAGCTAAATCTTGTATATCACAAGTATTTGAAGCTAAACCATTTGTTTCGCGTGATTTCGAAGATCAGCCTTCTACTTCGCATTGATTTGAAGCTAAACCATGTGTTTCGCATGATTTTGAACCTAAATCATGTGTTTCGCATGGATTTGAATCTAACTCGTTTGTTTCACATACAGTTGAAGCTAAATCGTGTATATCACAAGTATTTGAAGCTGCAACATTGGTATCGCATGAATATTAAGCTAAACCATGTGTTTCGCATGAATTTGAAGCTCAAACTTCTACATCGCATGGATATGTAGCTAGAACATATGTTTTGCTTCGATTTGAAGCTAACTCGTTTGTTTAGCATGCACTTGAAGCTAAATCATGTATATCACAAGTATTAGAAGCTAATCATTTTGTTTCGCTTGGGTTTGAAGCTAAACATTCTTCGTCGCATTGACTTGAAGCTGAATCATGTGTTTCGATTGATTTTGAAACTAAGCCTTCGACCTCGCACTGATATGAAGCTGAATCATGTGTTTTGCTTCGATTTGAAGCTAACTAGCTTATGTCGCATGCATTTGAAGCTAAATCATGTATATCACAGGTATTTGAAGCTAAACCGTTTGATTGGCATGGATTTGAAGCTAAGCCTTCTACTTCGCATTGATTTGAAGCTAAATCATGTGTTTCGCTTGGATTTAAAGCTAACTCGTTTGTTTCGCATGCAGTTGAAGCTAAAACATGTATATTACATGTATTTAAAGCTAAACCATTTGTTTCGCATGGATTTGAAGCTAAGCCTTCTACTTCGCATGGATTTGAAGCTAAGCATTCAACTTCGCATTGATTTGAAGCTAAATCATGTGTTTCGCTTGGATTTAAAGCTAACTCGTTTGTTTCGCATGCAGTTGAAGCTAAATCATGTATATCACAAGTATTTGAAGCTGCACCATTTGATTCGCATGGATTTGAAGCTAAGCCATCTACTTCGCATTTATTTGAACCTGAATCATGTGTTTCGCTTGTATTAGAAGCTAACTCGTTTGTTTTGCATGCAGTAGAAGCTTAAATCATATATAAAACAAGTAACTGAAGCTAAACCATTTCTTTCGCATGGATTCGAAGTTCAGCCTTCTCCTTCCTATTGATTTGAATCTAAATCATCTTTTTCGCATGGATTTGAATCTAACTCGTTGGATTCGCATGCAGTTGAAGCTAAATCATGTATATCAGAAGTATTTGAAGCTAAACCATTTGTTTCGAATGGATTTGAAGATCAGCCTTCTGTTTCGCATTGATTTGAAGCTAAATCATGTGTTTCGCATGGATTTGAATCTAACTCGTTTCTTTTGCATGGAGTTGAATCTAAATCATGTATATCACAAGTATTTGAAGCTAAACCATTTGATTCGCATGGATTTGAAGCTAAGCATTCTACTTCGCATGGATTTGAAGCTAAGCCTTCTACTTCGCATGGATTTGAAGCTAAGCCATCTACTTCGCATTGATTTGAACCTGAATCATGTGTTTCGCTTGTATTAGAAGCTAACTCGTTTGTTTTGCATGCAGTAGAAGCTTAAATCATATATAAAACAAGTAACTGAAGCTAAACCATTTCTTTCGCATGGATTCGAAGTTCAGCCTTCTACTTCCTATGGATTTGAAGCTAAATCATGTTTTTCGCATGGATTTGAATCTAACTCGTTTGTTTCACATACAGTTGAAGCTAAATCATGTATATCACAAGTATTTGAACCTAAACCATTTTTTTCACATGGATTTGAAACTAAGCCTTCTATTTCGCATGGATATGAAGCTAAATCATGTCTTTCGCTTGGATTTGAAGCTAACTCGTTTGTTTCGCCTGCATTTGAAGCTATATCACTTATATCACAAATATAAGAAGCTAAATAGATGGTGTCGCATGGATTTGATGCTAAGCCTTCTACTTCGCATTGATTTGAAGCTGAATCATGTGTTTCGCTTGAATTTGAAGCAAAGCCTTCTACCTCGCATTGATATGAAGCTAAATCATGTGTTTCGTTTCGATTTGAAGCTAACTAGTTTGTTTCGCATGCAGTTGAAGCTAAATCATGTATACCACAAGTATATGTATCTAAACCATGTGTTTCGCATGAATTTGAAGCTAAAGCATGTCTCTCGCATGAGTTTAAATCTAAATCATTTGTTTCGATTGGATTAGAAGCTAACTCGTTTGTTTCGTCTGCATTTCAAATTATTTCATCCATATTGCAAGTATTCGAAGGTAAGTCATATATTTTGCATGGATTTGAAGCTATGCCTTCAACATCGAATTGATTGGAATCTAAACCATGTGTTTCGAATGGATTTGACGCTATCTCGGTTGTTTCGCCTGCAGTTGAAGCTGAATCATGTATAAAACAAGTATTTGAAGCTAAACTGTACGTTTCGCATGGAATTGAATCTAACCCATGTGTGTCGAATGAATTTGAAGCTAAATCATTTGCTTCGCATGGATTTTAAGCTAACTCGTTTGTTTCGCATGCAGTTGAAGCTAAATCATGTATATCACAAGTATTTGTTGCAAAACCATCTGTTTCGCATGGATTTGAAGATAAACCATTTGTTTCGCATGGATACGAAGATAAGCCTTCTTCTTCGCATTGATTTGAAACTGAATCATGTGTTTCGCATTGATATGAAGCTAAATCATGTATATCACAAGTATTTGAAGCTAAACCATTTGTTTCGCGTGATTTCGAAGATCAGCCTTCTACTTCGCATTGATTTGAAGCTAAACCATGTGTTTCGCATGATTTTGAACCTAAATGTTGTGTTTCGCATGGATTTGAATCTAACTCGTTTGTTTCACACACAGTTGAAGCTAAATCGTGTATATCACAAGTATTTGAAGCTGCACCATTCGTATCGCATGAATATTAAGCTAAACCATATGTTTCGCATGAATTTGAAGCTCAAACTTCTACATCGCACGGATATGTAGCTGAAACATGTGTTTCGCTTCGATTTGAAGCTAACTCGTTTGTTTAGCATGCACTTGAAGCTAAATCATGTATATCACAAGTATTAGAAGCTAAACATTTTGTTTCGCATGGGTTTGAAGCTAAGCATTCTTCGTCGCATTGATTTGAAGCTGAATCATGTGTTTCGCTTGATTTTGAAACTAAGCCTTCGACCTCGCACTGATATGAAGCTGAATCATGTGTTTTGCTTCGATTTGAAGCTAACTAGCTTATGTCGCATGCATTTGAAGCTAAATCATGTATATCACAAGTATTTGAAGCTAAACCGTTTGATTGGCACGGATTTCAAGCTAAGCCTTCTTCTTCGCATTGATTTGCAGCCAAATCGTGTGTTTCGCATGGATTTGAATCTAACTCGTTTCTTTTGCATGGAGTTGTATCTAAATCATGTATATCACAAGTATTTGAAGCTAAACCATTTGTTTCGCATGGATTTGAAACTAAGCCTTCTACTTCGAATTGATTTGAAGTTAAATAATGTGTTTCGCTTGGATTTGAAGCTAAGCCATCTAATTCGCTTTGATTTGAAGCTGAATCATGCGATTCGCATGGATTTGAAGCCAACTCGTTTGTTTCGCCGGCAATTGAAGTTATATCACTTATATTCGCAAGTATTTGAATCAAAACCATTCGTTTCGCATGGATTTGAAGCCATACGTTCCATTTCGCACGAATCTGTATCTAAATCATGTGTTTCGCTTGGATTTGATGCTAACACGTTTGTTTCGCATACAGTTCAAGCTGAGTCATATATATCACAAGTATTTGCAGCTGAACCATTTGTTGCGCATGGTTTTGCAGCCAAGCCTTCTACTTCGCATTGATTTGAAGTTGAATCATGTGTTTCGCTTGAATTTGAAGCTAATACGTCTGTTTCACATGCAGTTGAAGCCAAATCATGTATATTACAAGTATTTGAAGCTGAACCATATGTTTCGCACGAATATTAAGCTAAACCATGTGTTTCGAATGAAAATGAAGCTAAATCATGTGTCTTGAATGGATTTAAAGCTAACTCGTTTGTTTCGCATGCAGTTGAAGCTAAATCAGGCATATCACAAGTATTTGAAGCTGAACCATTTGTTTCGCATGGATTTGAAGCTAAGCCTTCTACTTAGCATTGATTTTAAGCTGAATCGTGTGTTTCGCATGGATTTGTGGCAAGTCGTTTATTTCGCCTGCATTTGAAGCTATGTCACATATATTGTCAAGCATTTGAAGCTAAATCGTTCGTTTAGCAATCATGTGTTTCGCATGGATTTGAAGCTAACTCGATTATTTCGCATGCAGTTGAAGCTAAATCATATATATAACAAGTATTTGAAACTAGATCATTTGTGTCGCATGGATTTGAAGCTAAGCCATCTACTTAGCATTGATTTTAAGCTGAATCGTGTGTTTCGCATGGATTTGAGGCAAACTCGTCTATTTCGCCTGCATTTGAAGCTATGTCAGATATATTGACAAGCATTTGAAGCTAAATCATTCGTATAGCAATCATGTGTTTCGCATGGATTTGAAGCTAAGCCTTCGACTTCGCATTGATTTGAAGCTAAGTCATGTGTTTCGCTTGGATTTAAAGCTAACTCGTTTGTTTCGCATGCAGTTGAAGCTAAATCATGTATATTACATGTATTTAAAGCTAAACCATTTGTTTCAAATGGATTTGAAGCTAAGCCTTCTACTTCGCATGGATTTGAAGCTAAGCCTTCTACTTCGCATTGATTTGAAGCTAAATCATGTGTTTCGCTTGGATTTGAAGCTAACTCGTTTGTTTCGCCTGCATTTGAAGCTATATCACTTATATCACAAATATAAGAAGCTAAATAGATGGTGTCGCATGGATTTGATGCTAAGCCTTCTACTTCGCATTGATTTGAAGCTGAATCATGTGTTTCGCTTGAATTTGAAGAAAAGCCTTCTACCTCGCATTGATATGAAGCTAAATCATGTGTTTCGTTTCGATTTGAAGCTAACTAGTTTGTTTCGCATGCAGTTGAAGCTAAATCATGTATATCACAAGTATTTGAAGCTGCACCATTTGATTCGCATGGATTTGAAGCTAAGCCATCTACTTCGCATTGATTTGAACCTGAATCATGTGTTTCGCTTGTATTAGAAGCAAACTCGTTTGTTTTGCATGCAGTAGAAGCTTAAATCATATATAAAACAAGTAACTGAAGCTAAACCATTTCTTTCGCATGGATTCGAAGTTCAGCCTTCTACTTCCTATGGATTTGAAGCTAAATCATGTTTTTCGCATGGATTTGAATCTAACTCGTTTGTTTCACATACAGTTGAAGCTAAATCATGTATATCACAAGTATTTGAACCTAAACCATTTTTTTCACATGGATTTGAAACTAAGCCTTCTATTTCGCATGGATATGAAGCTAAATCATGTCTTTCGCTTGGATTTGAAGCTAACTCGTTTGTTTCGCCTGCATTTGAAGCTATATCACTTATATCACAAATATAAGAAGCTAAATAGATGGTGTCGCATGGATTTGATGCTAAGCCTTCTACTTCGCATTGATTTGAAGCTGAATCATGTGTTTCGCTTGAATTTGAAGCAAAGCCTTCTACCTCGCATTGATATGAAGCTAAATCATGTGTTTCGTTTCGATTTGAAGCTAACTAGTTTGTTTCGCATGCAGTTGAAGCTAAATCATGTATACCACAAGTATATGTATCTAAACCATGTGTTTCGCATGAATTTGAAGCTAAAGCATGTCTCTCGCATGACTTTAAATCTAAATCATTTGTTTCGATTGGATTAGAAGCTAACTCGTTTGTTTCGTCTGCATTTCAAATTATTTCATCCATATTGCAAGTATTCGAAGGTAAGTCATATATTTTGCAAGGATTTGAAGCTATGCCTTCAACATCGAATTGATTGGAATCTAAACCATGTGTTTCGAATGGATTTGACGCTATCTCGGTTGTTTCGCCTGCAGTTGAAGCTATATCATGTATAAAACAAGTATTTGAAGCTAAACTGTACGTTTCGCATGGAATTGAATCTAACCCATGTGTGTCGAATGAATTTAAAGCTAAATCATTTGCTTCGCATGGATTTTAAGCTAACTCGTTTGTTTCGCATGCAGTTGAAGCTAAATCATGTATATCACAAGTATTTGTTGCTACCATCTGTTTCGCATGGATTTGAAGGTAAACCATTTGTTTCGCATGGATACGAAGATAAGCCTTCTTCTTCGCATTGATTTGAAACTGAATCATGTGTTTCGCATTGATATGAAGCTAAATCATGTATATCACAAGTATTTGAAGCTAAACCATTTGTTTCGCGTGATTTCGAAGATCAGCCTTCTACTTCGCATTGATTTGAAGCTAAACCATGTGTTTCGCATGATTTTGAACCTAAATGATGTGTTTCGCATGGATTTGAATCTAACTCGTTTGTTTCACATACAGTTGAAGCTAAATCGTGTATATCACAAGTATTTGAAGCTGCACCATTCGTATCGCATGAATATTAAGCTAAACCATGTGTTTCGCATGAATTTGAAGCTCAAACTTCTACATCGCACGGATATGTAGCTAAAACATGTGTTTCGCTTCGATTTGAAGCTAACTCGTTTGTTTAGCATGCACTTGAAGCTAAATCATGTATATCACAAGTATTTGAAGCTAAACATTTTGTTTCGCATGGGTTTGAAGCTAAACGTTCTTCGTCGCATTGATTTGAAGCTGAATCATGTGTTTCGCTTGATTTTGAAACTAAGCCTTCGACCTCGCACTGATATGAAGCTGAATCATGTGTTTTGCTTCGATTTGAAGCTAACTAGCTTATGTCGCATGCATTTGAAGCTAAATCATGTATATCACAGGTATTTGAAGCTAAACCGTTTGATTGGCATGGATTTGAAGCTAAGCCTTCTACTTCGCATTGATTTAAAGCTAAATCATGTGTTTCGCTTGGATTTAAAGCTAACTCGTTTGTTTCGCATGCAGTTGAAGCTAAAACATGTATATTACATGTATTTAAAGCTAAACCATTTGTTTCGCATGGATTTGAAGCTAAGCCTTCTACTTCGCATGGATTTGAAGCTAAGCATTCTACTTCGCATTGATTTGAAGCTAAATCATGTGTTTCGCTTGGATTTAAAGCTAACTCGTTTGTTTCGCATGCAGTTGAAGCTAAATCATGTATAGTACAAGTATTTGAAGCTGCACCATTTGATTCGCATGGATTTGAAGCTAAGCCATCTACTTCGCATTGATTTGAACCTGAATCATGTGTTTCGCTTGTATTAGAAGCTAACTCGTTTGTTTTGCATGCAGTAGAAGCTTAAATCATATATAAAACAAGTAACTGAAGCTAAACCATTCGTTTCGCATGGATTCGAAGTTCAGCCTTCTACCTCCTATTGATTTCAAGCTAAATCATGTTTTTCGCATGGATTTGAAGCTAACTCGTTTGTTTGGCCTGCAGTTGAAGTTAAATCATGTATATCACAAGTATTTGAAGCTGAAACATTTGTTTCGTATGAATAATAAGCTAAACCACGTGTTTCGCATGAATTTGGATCCAAATCATATGTTTTGTATGGATTTGAATCTAGCTCGTTTGTTTCTCCTGCATTTGAAGCTAAATCATGTATATCAGAAGTATTTGAAGCTAAACCATTTGCTTCGCTTGGATTCGAAGATAAGCCTTCAACTTCGAATTGAATTGAAGCTAAATCATGTGTTTCGCATGGATTTGAAGCTAACTCGTTTGTTTCGCATACGGTTGAAGATAAATCATGTATATCACAAGTATTTGAAGCTAAACCATTTGATGCGCATGGATTTGAAGCTAATCCTTCTACTTCGCATTGATTTGAAGTTAAATCATGTATTACGCTTGGATTTGAAGCTCACTCGTTTGTTTCGCCTGCATTTGAAGGTATATCACTTATATTCACCAGTATTTGAAGATACATCATTCGTTTCGCATGCATTTGAAGCTAGGTCTCCTACTTCGTATTGATTTGATGCTAAATCATGTATTTCGCTTGGATTTGAAGCTATCTCGTTTGTGTCGCATGCAGTTGAATATAAATCGTGTGTATCACAAGTATTTGAAGCTAAACCATCTGATTCGCATGGATTCGAAGCTAATCCTTCTGCTTCGCATTGATTTGACGCTGAATCATGTGTTTCGCATTGATTTGTGGCTAAATCATGTGTTCCGCATGAATTTCAAGATAACTCGTTTGTTTCGCATGCAGTTGAAGCTAAATTATGTATATCACAAGCATTTGAAGCTAAACCATTTGTTTCTCATGGATTTGATGGTATGCCCTCTACTTCGCATTAATTTGCAGCTAAATCATGTGCTTCGTATGGATGTAAAGCTAACTCGTTTGTTTCACATGCAGTTGAAGCTAAATCATGTATATCACAAGTGTTTGAAGCTAAACCATTTGTTCTGCATGGATTCGAAGATAATCCTTCTACTTCGCATTGATTTGAAGCTAAATCATACGTTTCGCATGGATTTAAAGCTAACTCGTTTGTTTCGCATGCAGTTGAAGCTAAATCATGTATATCACAGGTCTTTGAAGCTAAACCAATTGATTCGCATGTATTTGAAGCTAACTCGTTTGTTTCGCATGCTGTAGAATCTAAATCATGTATATCACAATTATTCGAATCGGAACCATTTGATTAGCATGGATTCGAAGATCACCATTCTTCTTCGCATTGATTTGAAGCTAAATCATGTCTATCTCAAGGATTTGAAGCTAACTCGTGTGTTTCGCATACTATTGAAGCTAAATCATGTATAACACAAATATTTGAGGCTAAACCATTTGTTTCGCATGGATTCGAAGATCAGCATTCTACTTCGCTTTTACTTGAAGCTAAATCATGTGTGTCGCCTGGATTTGAAGCTTAGTCGTTTGTTTCGCATGCAGTTGAAGCTAAATCATGTATATCACAAGCATTTGAAGCTGAACCATTTGTTTCGCATAGATTTGAAGCTAAGCCTTCTACTTCGCATTGATTTGAAGCTAAATCATGTGTCTCGCTTGGATTTGAAGCTAACTGGTTCGTTTCGCATGCAGTGGAAGCTAAATCATCTATATCACAAGAATTTGAAGCTGAAGCATTTGTTTCCCATGAATATTAAGCTAAACCATGTGTTTCGCATGAATTTGAAGCTGAATCATGTGTTTCGCATGGATTTGAAGCTAACTCGTTTGCTTTGCATGCGGTTGAGGCTAAATCATGCATATCACAAGTATTTGAAGCTAAACCATTTGTTTCGCAAGAATATTAAGCTAAACCAGGTGTTTCGAATGAATTTGAAGCTAAATCATGTGATTCGCATGGATTTGAAGCTGACTCGTTGGATTCGGAAGCAGTTGATGCTAAATCATGAATACCACAAGTATTTGAAGCTGAACAATTTGTATCGCATGGATTTGAAGCTAAGCCTTCTACTTCGCATTGATTTGAAGCTAAATCATGCGTCTCGCTGGGATTTGAAGCTAACTCGTTTGTTTCGCATGAAGTTGAAGCTAAATCATGTATATCACGAGTATTTGAAGCTAAACCATTTTTTTCGCATTGATTCAAAGATCAGTATTCCACTTCGCATTGATTTGAAGCTAAATCATGTGTTTCGCATGGATTTGAAGCTAAATCATGTGTTTCGCATGGATTTGAAGCTAACTCGTTTGTTTCGCATGCAGTTGATGCTGAATCATGTATATCACAAGCATCTGAAGCTAAACCATTTTTTCTCATGGATTTGAAACCACGCCTTCTACTTCGCATTGATTTGAAGCTAAATAATTTGGTTCGCTTGGATTTGAAGCTAAGCCTTCTACTTCACATTGATTTGAAGACAAATCATGTGTTTCGCTTGGATTTTAAACTAACTCGTTTGTTTTACATGCAGTTGAAGCTAAATCATGTACATCACAAGTGTTTGAAGCTAAACAATTTGTTTCGCATGGATTCGAAGGTAACCCTTCCACTTCGCATTGATTTGAAGTTAAATCATGAGTTTCGCCTGAATTTTAAGCTAACTCGTTTGTTTCGCCTGCAGTTGAAGCTAAATCATGTATATCACAAGTATTTGAAGCTAAACCATTTGTTTCGCATGGATTCGAAGATCAGCATTCTGCGTCGCATTTATTTGATGTTAAATCATATGTTCCGCATGGATTTGAAGCTAACTCGTTTGTTTCGCATGCACTTGAATCTAAATCATGTAAATCACAAGTATTTGAAGCTAAACCATTTGTTTTGCATGGATTTGAAGGTAACCTTTCTACTTCGCATTGATTTGAAGCTAAATCATGTGTTTCGCATGGATTTGAAGCTAACTCGCTTGTTTCGCATGTTCTTGATGCTAAATCATGTATATCACAAGTATTTGAAGCTAAACCATTTGTTTCGCATGGATTCGAAGATCATCATTCTACGTCGCATTGATTTGATGTTAAATCATATGTTTCGCATGGATTTGAATTTATCTCGTTTGTTTCGCATGCACTTCAATATAAATCAAGCATATCACATGTATTTGAAGCTAAACCGTTTGATTCGCATGGATTTGAAGCTAAGCCTTCTACTTCGCATTGATTTGAATACAAATCATGTGTTCCGCTTGGATTTTAAGCTAACTCGTTTGTTTCGCATGCTGTTGAATCTAAATCATGTATATCACAAGTATTTGAGCTAAACCGTTTGATTCGCATGGATTTGAAGCTAAGCCTTCTACTTCGCATTGATTTGAAGATAAATCATGTGTTTCGCTTGGATTTGAAGCTCAGCCTTCTACTTCGCATTGATTTGAAGCTAAATAATGTGTTTCGCTTGGATTTTAAGCTAGCTCGTTTGTTTCACATGCAGTTGAAGATAAATCATGAATATCACAAGTATTTGAAGCTAAACGATTTGTTTCGCATGGATTTGAAGATAAGCCTCCTACTTCGCATTGATTTGATGCTAAATCATGTGTTTCGCATGGATTTGAAGCTAACTCGTTTGTTTCGCATGCAGTTGAAGTTAAATTATGTACATCACAAGCATTTGAAGGTAAACCATTTGTTTCTCATGGATTTGAAACTCAACATTCTACTTCGCATTGATTTGAAGCTATATCATGTGTTCCGCTTGGATTTTAAGCTAACTCGTTTGTATCACATGCAGTTGAAGTTAAATCATGTATATCACAAGTATTTGAAGCTAAACGATTTGTTTCGCATGGATTTGTTAGTATGCCCTCTACTTCGCATTAATTTGCAGCTAAATCATGTGCTTCGTATGGATGTTAAGCTAACTCGTTTGTTTCGCATGCAGTTGAAGCTAAATCATGTATATCACAGGTCTTTGAAGCTAAACCATTTGATTCGCATGTATTTGAAGCTAACTCGTTTGTTTCGCATGCTGTAGAATCTAAATCATGTATATCACAAGTATTCGAATCGGAACCATTTGATTAGCATGGATTCGAAGATTCTTCTTCGCATTGATTTAAAGCTAAATCATGTGTTTCGCACGGATTTGAAGCTTACGCGTGTGTTTCGCATGCAGTTGATGCTAAATCATGTATATCACAAGTATTTGAAGCAGAAACATTTGTTTCGCATGGGTTCGAAGATAAGCCTTCTACTTCGCATTGATTTGAAGCTAAATCATGTCTATCGCAAGGATTTGAAGCTAACTCGTGTGTTTCGCATACTATTGAAGCTAAATCATGTATAACACAAATATTTGAGGCTAAACCATTTGTTTCGCATGGATTCGAAGATCAGGCTTCTACTTAGCTTTTACTTGATGTTAAATCATATGTTTCGCATGGATTTGAAGCTAACTCGTTTGTTTCGCATGCACTTGAATCTAAATCATGTATATCACAAGTATTTGAAGCTAAACCATTTGTTTCGCATGGATTTGTTGGTATGCCCTCTACTTCGCATTAATTTGCAGCTAAATCATGTGCTTCGTATGGATGTTAAGCTAACTCGTTTGTTTCGCATGCAGTTGAAGCTAAATCATGTATATCACAGGTCTTTGAAGCTAAACCATTTGATTCGCATGTATTTGAAGCTAACTCGTTTGTTTCGCATGCTGTAGAATCTAAATCATGTATATCACAAGTATTCGAATCGGAACCATTTGATTAGCATGGATTCGAAGATTCTTCTTCGCATTGATTTAAAGCTAAATCATGTGTTTCGCACGGATTTGAAGCTTACGCGTGTGTTTCGCATGCAGTTGATGCTAAATCATGTATATCACAAGTATTTGAAGCAGAAACATTTGTTTCGCATGGGTTCGAAGATAAGCCTTCTACTTCGCATTGATTTGAAGCTAAATCATGTCTATCGCAAGGATTTGAAGCTAACTCGTGTGTTTCGCATACTATTGAAGCTAAATCATGTATAACACAAATATTTGAGGCTAAACCATTTGTTTCGCATGGATTCGAAGATCAGGCTTCTACTTAGCTTTTACTTGATGTTAAATCATATGTTTCGCATGGATTTGAAGCTAACTCGTTTGTTTCGCATGCACTTGAATCTAAATCATGTATATCACAAGTATTTGAAGCTAAACGATTTGTTTCGCATGGATTTGAAGATAAGCCTCCTACTTCGCATTGCTTTGATGCTAAATCATGTGTTTCGCATGGATTTGAAGCTAACTCGTTTGTTTCGCATGCAGTTGAAGCTAAATTATGTATATCACAAGCATTTGAAGCTAAACCATTTGTTTCTCATGGATTTGATGGTATGCCCTCTACTTCGCATTAATTTGCAGCTAAATCATGTGCTTCGTAGGAATGTTAAGCTAACTCGTTTGTTTCACATGCAGTTGAAGCTAAATCATGTATATCACAAGTGTTTGAAGCTAAACCATTTGTTCTGCATGGATTCGAAGATCACCATTCTTCTTCGCATTGATTTAAAGCTAAATCATGTGTTTCGCATGGATTTGAAGCTTACGCGTGTGTTTCGCATGCAGTTGATGCTAAATCATGTATATCACAAGTATTTGAAGCAGAAACATTTGTTTCGCATGGGTTCGAAGATAAGCCTTCTACTTCGCATTGATGTGAAGCTAAATCATGTCTATCGCAAGGATTTGAAGCTAACTCGTGTGTTTCGCATACTATTGAAGCTAAATCATGTATAACACAAATATTTGAGGCTAAACCATTTGTTTCTCATGGATTCGAAGATCAGGCTTCTACTTCGCTTTTACTTGAAGCTAAATCATGTGTTTCGCATGGATTTGAAGCTAAGTCGTTTGTTTCGCATGCAATTGAGGCTAAATCATGCATATCACAAGTATTTGAAGCTAAACCATTTGTTTCGCAAGAATATTATGCTAAACCATGTATTTCGAATGAATTTGAAGCTAAATCATGTGATTCGCATGGATTTGAAGCTGACTCGTTTGTTTCGCATGCAGTTGAATCTAATTATGTATATCAAAAGTATTTGAAGCTACACCATTTGATTCGCATGGATTTGAAGCTAAGCCTTCTACTTCGCATTGATCTGAAGCTAAATCATGTGTTTGGCTTGGATTTGAAGATAACTCGTTTGTTCCGCATGCATTTGAAGCTAAATCGTGTATTTCACAAGTATTTGAAGCTAAACCACTTGTTTCGCATGGATTCGAAGATAAGCCTTCTACTTCGCATTGATTTGAAGCTAAATCATGTCTATCGCAAGGATTTGAAGATAACTCGTTTGTTCCGCATGCATTTGAAGCTAAATCGTGTATATCACAAGTATTTGAAGCTAAACCATTTGTTTCGCATGGATTCGAAGATCAGCCTTCTACTTCGCTTTTACTTGAAGCTAAATCATGTGTGTCGCCTGGATTTGAAGCTTAGTCGTTTGTTTCGCATGCAGTTGAAGCTAAATCATGTATATCACAAGCATTTGAAGCTGAACCATTTGTTTCGCATAGATTTGAAGCTAAGCCTACTACTTCGCATTGATTTGAAGCTAAATCATGTGTCTCGCTTGGATTTGAAGCTAACTGGTTCGTTTCGCATGCAGTGGAAGCTAAATCATCTATATCACAAGTATTTGAAGCTGAAGCATTTGTTTCCCATGAATATTAAGCTAATCCATGTGTTTCGCATGAATTTGAAGCTAAATCATGTGTTCCGCATGGATTTGAAGCTAACTCGTTTGCTTTGCATGCGGTTGAGGCTAAATCATGCATATCACAAGTATTTGAAGCTAAACCATTTGTTTCGCAAGAATATTAAGCTAAACCAGGTGTTTCGAATGAACTTGAAGCTAAATCATGTGATTCGCATGGATTTGAAGCTGACTCGTTGGATTCGGAAGCAGTTGATGCTAAATCATGAATACCACAAGTATTTGAAGCTGAACAATTTGTATCGCATGGATTTGAAGCTAAGCCTTCTACTTCGCATTGATTTGAAGCTGAATCCTGTGTTTCGCACGGATTTGAAGCTAACTCGTTTGTTTCGCATGCTCTTGAAGCTAAATCAAGTATATCACAAGTACTTGAAGCAAAACCATTTGTTTCGCATGGATTCGAAGATAACCCTTCTACTTCGCATTGATTTGAAGACAAATCATGTGTTTCGCTTGGATTTTAAGCTAACTCGTTTGTTTCACATGCAGTTGAAGCTAAATCATGTATATCACAAGTGTTTGAAGCTAAACCATTTGTTTTGCATGGATTCGAAGATAAGCCTTCTACTTCGCATTGATTTGAAGCTAAACCATGTGTTTCGCATGGATTTGTACCTAACTCGATTGCTTCGCTTGCATTTGAAGCTAATTTATGTTTATCACAAGTATTTGAAGCTAAATCATTTTTTTCGCATGGATTTGAAGCTGAGCCTTCTACATCGCATTGATTGGAAGCTGAATCATGTCTATCGCTTGAATTCGTAGCTAACACGTTTGTTTCACATGCAGTTGAAGCTGAATCATGTATATCACAATTGTTTGAAGCTAAATCATGTGAGTCGCTTGGATTTGAAGCTAATCCTTCTACTTCGCATTGATTTGAAGGTAAATCATGTGATACGCATGGATTTGAAACTAACTCGTTTGTTTCGCATGCATTTGAAGCTAAATCATGTATATCACAAGTATTTGAATCTAAATGATTTGTTTCGCATGGTTTCGAAGATTAGCCTTCTACTTCGCATTGATTTGAAGCTGAATCCTGTGTTTCGCATGGATTTGAATCTATCTCGTTCGTTTCGCATGCATTTGAATATAAATCAAGCATATCACAAGTATTTGAAGCTAAACCATTGGATTCGCATGGATTTGAAGCTAAGCCTTCTACCTCACATTGATTTGAAGCTAAATCATGTGATTCACATGGATTTGAAGCTAAGCCTGCTACATCGCATTGATTTGAAGCCACATCATGTGTTTCGCATGGGTTTAGAGCTAACTCGTTATTTCGCCTGCATTTGGAGCTAAATCATGTATATCACAAATATTTGAAGCTAAACCATTTGTCTCGCATGGATTCGAAGATAAGCCTTCTACTTCGCATTGAAATTAATCTGATATTAATCTAAATAAAATATTGATATTAATCTAAATGATGTGTTTCGCATGGATTTGAAGCTAACTCGTTTGTTTCGCATGCTGTTGAACCTAAATCATGTATATTACAAGTATTTGAATCTAAACCATCTGTTTCGTGTGGATTCGAAGATCAGCCTTCTACTTCGCATTGATTTGAAGCTAACTCATTTGATTCGCTGAAATTTGAAGCCAGCTCGTTTGTTTCGCATGCAGTTGAATCTGAATCATGTAATCCCAAGTATTTGAAGCTAAACCATCTGTTTCGTGTGGATTCGAAGATCAGCCTTCTACTTCGCATTGATTTGAAGCTAAATCATGTGTTTCGCATGGATTTGAAGCTAACGCGTGTGTTTCGCATGCAGTTGAAGCTAAATCATGTATATCACAAGTATTTGAAGCTAAACCATTTGATTCCCATGGATTTAAGGCTAGGCCTTCTACTTCGCATTGATTTGGAATTATAATCATGTGTTTCGCTTGGATTTGAAGCTAACTCGTTTGTTTTGCATGCACTTGAATATAAATCAAGCATATCACAAGTATTTGAAGCTAAACCAGTTGTTTCGCATGGATTCGAATATCAGCCTTCTACTTCGCTTTTACTTGAAGTTAAATCATGTGTTTCGCATGGATTTGAAGCTAAGTCGTTTGTTACGCATGCAGTTGAAGCTAAGTCATGTATATCACAAGTATTTGAAGCTAAACCATTGGATTCGCATGGATTTGAAGCTAGGCGTTCTACTTCGCATTGATATGAAGCTAAATCATGTGTTTCGCTTGGATTTGAAGCTAACTGGTTTGTTTCGTATGCAGTTGAAGCTAAATCATGTATATCAGAAGTATTTGAAGCTAAACCATTTGTTTCGCATGAATATTAAGCTAAACCATGTGTTTCGCATGAATTTGTCGATAAATCATGTGTTTCGCTTATCTATGAAGCTAACTCGCTTGTTTCGCCGGCATTTTAAGCTAAATCATGTATATCAGAAATATTTGAAGCTAAACCATTTGTTTCGCATTGATTCGAAGATAAGCCTTCTACTTCGCATTGATTTTAAGCTAAATCATGTGTTTCGTATTCATTTGAAGCTACCTCGTTTGTTTCGCATGCAGTTGAATCTAATTATGTATATCAAAAGTATTTGAAACTATACCATTTGATTCGCATGGATTTGAAGCTAAGCCTTCTACTTCGCATTGATTTGAAGCTAAATCATGTGTTTCGCTAGGATTTGAAGCTAACTCGTTTGTTTCTCATGCAGTTGAATCTAAACCATATATCCCAAGTATTTGAAGCTAAACCATTTGTCTCGCATGGATTCGAATATAAGCCTTCTACTTCGCATTCATTTGAAGCCAAATCATGTGTTTCGCATGGATTTGAAGCTAACTCGTTTCTTTCGCATGCTGTTGCTGCTAAATCATGTATATTACAACTATTTGAAGCTAAACCATCTGTTTCGTGTGGATTCGAATATCAGCCTTCTACTTCGCATTGATTTGAAGCTAAATCATGTGTTTCGCATGCATCTGAAGGTAACTCGTTTGTTTCGCCTGCATTTGAAGCTATATCACTTATATTGGCAAGTATTTGAAGCTAAATCTTTCGTTTCGGGTGGATTTAAAACTAAGCCTTCTACTTCACGTTGATTTGAACTTAATTAATGTTTTTCGCTGGATTTGAAGCTAACTCGATTGTTTCGCATGCATTTGAAGCTAAATGATGTATATCACAAGTATTGAGGCTAAACCATTTGTTTCGCATTGATTCGAAGATAAGCCTTGGTCTTGGCATTGATTTGAAGCTAAATCATGTGTTTCGCATGGATTTGAAGCTAACTCGTTTGTTTCGCATGCAGCTGAATCTAAACCATGTATATCCCAAGTATTTGAGCTAAACCATTTGTTTCGCATGGATTCGAAGATCAGCCTTCTGCTTCGCATTGATTTGATGTTAAATCATATGTTTCGAATGGATTTGAAGCTATCTCGTTTGTTTCGCATGCACTTGAATATAAATCAAGTATATCACAAGTATTTGAAGCTAAACCGTTTGATTCGCATGGATTTGAAGCTAAGCCTTCTACTTCGCATTGAATTGAAGATAGCTCGTTTGTTTCGCATGCAGTTGAAGCTAAATCATGTATATCACAAGTATTTGTAGCTAAACCATTTGTTTCGCATGGATTTGAAGATCAGCCTTCTACTTCGCATTGATTTGAAGCTGAATCCTGTGTTTCGCATGGATTTGAAGCTAACTCGTTTGTTTCGCATGCTCTTGAAGCTAAATCAAGTATATCACAAGTACTTGAAGCAAAACCATTTGTTTCGCATCGATTCGAAGACAACCCTTCTACTTCGCAATTGATTTGAAGATAAATAATGTGTTTCGCTTGGATTTGAAACTAACTCGTTTGTATCGCACGCACTTGAATCTAAATCAAGTATATCACAAGTGTTTGAAGCTAAACAGTTTGATTCGCATGGATCTGAAGCTAAGCCTTCTACCTCGCATTGATTTGAAGATAAATCATGTGTTTCGCTTGGATTTGATGCTAACTCGTTTGTTTCCCATGCACTTGAATCTAAACTTTGCATATCACATGTATTTAAAGCTAAACCGTTTGATTCGCATGGATTTGAAGCTAAGCCTTCTACCTCGCATTGATTTGAACATAAATCATGTGTTTCGCTTGGATTTGTAGCTAACTCGTTTGTTTCGCACGCACTTGAATCTAAATCATATATATCACAAGTATTTGAAATTGAAATATTTGGTTCGCATGAATATTAAGCTAAACCATGTGTTTCGCATGAATTTGTCGATAAATCATGTGTTTCGCTTATTTATGAAGCTAACTCGTTTGTTTCGCCGACATTTTAAGCTAAATCATGTATATTAGAAATATTTGAAGCTAAACCATTTGATTCGCATGGATTCGAAGAAAAGACTTCTACTTCGCATTGATTTTAAGCTAAATCATGTGTTTCGTATTCATTTGAAGCTACCTCGTTTGTTTCGCATGCAGTTGAATCTAATTATGTATATCAAAATTATTTGAAACTAAACCATTTGATTCGCATGGATTTGAAGCTAAGCCTTCTACTTCGCATTGATTTGAACCTAAATCATGTGTTTCGCTAGGATTTGAAGATAACTCGTTTGTTTCTCATGCAGTTGAATCTAAACCATGTATATCCCAAGTATTTGAAGCTAAACCATTTGTCTCGCATGGATTCGAATATAAGCCTTCTACTTCGCATTCATTTGAAGCCAAATCATGTGTTTCGCATGGATTTGAAGCTAACTCGTTTCTTTCGCATGCTGTTGCTGCTAAATCATGTATATTACAACTATTTGAAGCTAAACCATCTTTTTCGTGTGGATTCGAATATCAGCCTTCTCCTTCGCATTGATTTGAAGCTAAATCATGTGTTTCGCATGCATCTGAAGGTAACTCGTTTGTTTCGCCTGCATTTGAAGCTATATCACTTATATTGGCAAGTATTTGAAGCTAAATCTTTCGTTTCGTGTGGATTTAAAACTAAGCCTTCTACTTCACGTTGATTTGAACTTAAATCATGTTGTTCGCTGGATTTGAAGCTAACTCGTTTGTTTCGCATGCATTTGAAGCTAAATGATGTATATCACAAGCATTTGAGGCTAAACCATTTGTTTCGCATTGATTCGAAGATAAGCCTTGGTCTTGGCATTGATTTGAAGCTAAATCATGTGTTTCGCTAGGATTTGAAGCTAACTCGTTTGTTTCTCATGCAGTTGAATCTAAACCATATATCCCAAGTATTTGAAGCTAAACCATTTGTCTCGCATGGATTCGAATATAAGCCTTCTACTTCGCATTCATTTGAAGCCAAATCATGTGTTTCGCATGGATTTGAAGCTAACTCGTTTCTTTCGCATGCTGTTGCTGCTAAATCATGTATATTACAACTATTTGAAGCTAAACCATCTGTTTCGTGTGGATTCGAATATCAGCCTTCTACTTCGCATTGATTTGAAGCTAAATCATGTGTTTCGCATGCATCTGAAGGTAACTCGTTTGTTTCGCCTGCATTTGAAGCTATATCACTTATATTGGCAAGTATTTGAAGCTAAATCTTTCGTTTCGGGTGGATTTAAAACTAAGCCTTCTACTTCACGTTGATTTGAACTTAATTAATGTTTTTCGCTGGATTTGAAGCTAACTCGATTGTTTCGCATGCATTTGAAGCTAAATGATGTATATCACAAGTATTTGAGGCTAAACCATTTGTTTCGCATTGATTCGAAGATAAGCCTTGGTCTTGGCATTGATTTGAAGCTAAATCATGTGTTTCGCATGGATTTGAAGCTAACTCGCTTGTTTCGCATGCAGCTGAATCTAAACCATGTATATCCCAAGTATTTGAGCTAAACCATTTGTTTCGCATGGATTCGAAGATCAGCCTTCTGCTTCGCATTGATTTGATGTTAAATCATATGTTTCGAATGGATTTGAAGCTATCTCGTTTGTTTCGCATGCACTTGAATATAAATCAAGTATATCACAAGTATTTGAAGCTAAACCGTTTGATTCGCATGGATTTGAAGCTAAGCCTTCTACTTCGCATTGAATTGAAGATAGCTCGTTTGTTTCGCATGCAGTTGAAGCTAAATCATGTATATCACAAGTATTTGTAGCTAAACCATTTGTTTCGCATGGATTTGAAGATCAGCCTTCTACTTCGCATTGATTTGAAGCTGAATCCTGTGTTTCGCATGGATTTGAAGCTAACTCGTTTGTTTCGCATGCTCTTGAAGCTAAATCAAGTATATCACAAGTACTTGAAGCAAAACCATTTGTTTCGCATCGATTCGAAGACAACCCTTCTACCTCGCATTGATTTGAACATAAATCATGTGTTTCGCTTGGATTTGAAGCTAACTCGTTTGTTTCGCACGCACTTGAATCTAAATCATATATATCACAAGTATTTGAAATTGAAATATTTGGTTCGCATGAATATTAAGCTAAACCATGTGTTTCGCATGAATTTGTCGATAAATCATGTGTTTCGCTTATTTATGAAGCTAACTCGTTTGTTTCGCCGACATTTTAAGCTAAATCATGTATATTAGAAATATTTGAAGCTAAACCATTTGATTCGCATGGATTCGAAGAAAAGACTTCTACTTCGCATTGATTTTAAGCTAAATCATGTGTTTCGTATTCATTTGAAGCTACCTCGTTTGTTTCGCATGCAGTTGAATCTAATTATGTATATCAAAATTATTTGAAACTAAACCATTTGATTCGCATGGATTTGAAGCTAAGCCTTCTACTTCGCATTGATTTGAACCTAAATCATGTGTTTCGCTAGGATTTGAAGCTAACTCGTTTGTTTCTCATGCAGTTGAATCTAAACCATGTATATCCCAAGTATTTGAAGCTAAACCATTTGTCTCGCATGGATTCGAATATAAGCCTTCTACTTCGCATTCATTTGAAGCCAAATCATGTGTTTCGCATGGATTTGAAGCTAACTCGTTTCTTTCGCATGCTGTTGCTGCTAAATCATGTATATTACAACTATTTGAAGCTAAACCATCTGTTTCGTGTGGATTCGAATATCAGCCTTCTTCTTCGCATTGATTTGAAGCTAAATCATGTGTTTCGCATGCATCTGAAGGTAACTCGTTTGTTTCGCCTGCATTTGAAGCTATATCACTTATATTGGCAAGTATTTGAAGCTAAATCTTTCGTTTCGTGTGGATTTAAAACTAAGCCTTCTACTTCACGTTGATTTGAACTTAAATCATGTTGTTCGCTGGATTTGAAGCTAACTCGTTTGTTTCGCAAGCATTTGAAGCTAAATGATGTATATCACAAGCATTTGAGGCTAAACCATTTGTTTCGCATTGATTCGAAGATAAGCCTTGGTCTTGGCATTGATTTGAAGCTAAATCATGTGTTTCACATGGATTTGAAGCTAAGCCTGCTACATCGCATTGATTTGAAGCCAAATCATGTGTTTCGCATGGGTTTAGAGCTTACTCGTTATTTCGCCTGCATTTGGAGCTAAATCATGTATATCACAAATATTTGAAGCTAAACCATTTGTCTCGCATGGATTCGAAGATAAGCCTTCTACTTCGCATTGATATTAATCTAAATGATGTGTTTCGCATGGATTTGAAGCTAACTCGTTTGTTTCGCATGCAGTTGAATCTAAACCATGTATATCCCAAGTATTTGAGCTAAACTATTTGTTTCGCATGGATTCGAAGATCAGCCTTCTGCTTCGCATTGACTTAATGTTAAATCATATGTTTCGCATGGATTTGAAGCTATCTCGTTTGTTTCGCATGCACTTGAATATAAATCAAGTATATCACAAGTATTTGAAGCTAAACCATTTGTTTCGCATGGATTCGAAGATCAGCCTTCTGCGTCGCATTGATTTGATGTTAAATCATATGTTTCGCATGGATTTGAAGCTATCTCGTTTGTTTCGCATGAACTTGAATATAAATCAAGTATATCAGAAGTATTTGAAGCTAAACCGTTTGATTCGCATGGATTTGAAGCTAAGCCTTCTACTTCGCATTGATTTGAAGATAACTCGTTTGTTTCGCATGCAGTTGAAGCTAAATCATGTATATCACAAGTATTTGTAGCTAAACCATTTGTTTCGCATGGATTTGAAGATCAGCCTTCTACTTCGCATTGATTTGAAGCTGAATCCTGTGTTTCGCATGGATTTGAAGCTAACTCGTTTGTTTCGCATGCAGTTGAAACTAAATCATGTATATCAAAGGTCTATGAAGCTAAACCATTAGTTTCGCATGAATTTGAAGCTATCTCGTTTGTTTCGCATGCACTTGAATCTAAATCATGTATATCACAAGTATTTGAAGCTAAACCATTTGATTCCCATGGATTTAAAGCTATGCCTTCTACTTCGCATTGATTTGGAGTTAAATCATGTGTTTCGCATGGATTTGAATCTATCTCGTTCGTTTCGCATGCATTTGAATATAAATCAAGCATATCACAAGTATTTGAAACAAAACCTTTTGATTCGCATGGATTTGAAGCTAACTCGTTTGTTTCGCATGCTGTTGCTGCTAAATCATGTATATTACAACTATTTGAAGCTAAACCATTTGTTTCGCATGGATTCGAAGATCAGCCTTCTGCGTCGCATTGATTTGATGTTAAATCATATGTTTCGCATGGATTTGAAGCTATCTCGTTTGTTTCGCATGAACTTGAATATAAATCAAGTATATCAGAAGTATTTGAAGCTAAACCGTTTGATTCGCATGGATTTGAAGCTAAGCCTTCTACTTCGCATTGATTTGAAGATAACTCGTTTGTTTCGCATGCAGTTGAAGCTAAATCATGTATATCACAAATATTTGAAGCTAAACCATTTGTCTCGCATGGATTCGAAGATAAGCCTTCTACTTCGCATTGATATTAATCTAAATGATGTGTTTCGCATGGATTTGAAGCTAACTCGTTTGTTTCGCATGCAGTTGAATCTAAACCATGTATATCCCAAGTATTTGAGCTAAACTATTTGTTTCGCATGGATTCGAAGATCAGCCTTCTGCTTCGCATTGACTTAATGTTAAATCATATGTTTCGCATGGATTTGAAGCTATCTCGTTTGTTTCGCATGCACTTGAATATAAATCAAGTATATCACAAGTATTTGAAGCTAAACCGTTTGATTCGCATGGATTTGAAGCTAAGCCTTCTACTTCGCATTGAATTGAAGATAGCTCGTTTGTTTCGCATGCAGTTGAAGCTAAATCATGTATATCACAAGTATTTGTAGCTAAACCATTTGTTTCGCATGGATTTGAAGATCAGCCTTCTACTTCGCATTGATTTGAAGCTGAATCCTGTGTTTCGCATGGATTTGAAGCTAACTCGTTTGTTTCGCATGCTGTTGAAGCTAAGTCATGTATATCACAAGTATTTCAAGCTAAATCATGTGTTTCGCATGGATTTGAAGCTAACTGTTTGTTTCGCGTGCAGTTGAAGCTAAATCATGTATATCACAAGTATTTGAAGCTAAACCATTTGTTTCGCATGGATTCGAAGATCAGCCTTCTGCGTCGCATTGATTTGATGTTAAATCATATGTTTCGCATGGATTTGAAGCTATCTCGTTTGTTTCGCATGAACTTGAATATAAATCAAGTATATCAGAAGTATTTGAAGCTAAACCGTTTGATTCGCATGGATTTGAAGCTAAGCCTTCTACTTCGCATTGATTTGAAGATAACTCGTTTGTTTCGCATGCAGTTGAAGCTAAATCATGTATATCACAAGTATTTGTAGCTAAACCATTTGTTTCGCATGGATTTGAAGATCAGCCTTCTACTTCGCATTGATTTGAAGCTGAATCCTGTGTTTCGCATGGATTTGAAGCTAACTCGTTTGTTTCGCATGCAGTTGAAACTAAATCATGTATATCAAAGGTCTATGAAGCTAAACCATTAGTTTCGCATGAATTTGAAGCTATCTCGTTTGTTTCGCATGCACTTGAATCTAAATCATGTATATCACAAGTATTTGAAGCTAAACCATTTGATTCCCATGGATTTAAAGCTATGCCTTCTACTTCGCATTGATTTGGAGTTAAATCATGTGTTTCGCATGGATTTGAATCTATCTCGTTCGTTTCGCATGCATTTGAATATAAATCAAGCATATCACAAGTATTTGAAACAAAACCTTTTGATTCGCATGGATTTGAAGCTAACTCGTTTGTTTCGCATGCTGTTGCTGCTAAATCATGTATATTACAACTATTTGAAGCTAAACCATTTGTTTCGCATGGATTCGAAGATCAGCCTTCTGCGTCGCATTGATTTGATGTTAAATCATATGTTTCGCATGGATTTGAAGCTATCTCGTTTGTTTCGCATGAACTTGAATATAAATCAAGTATATCAGAAGTATTTGAAGCTAAACCGTTTGATTCGCATGGATTTGAAGCTAAGCCTTCTACTTCGCATTGATTTGAAGATAACTCGTTTGTTTCGCATGCAGTTGAAGCTAAATCATGTATATCACAAGTATTTGTAGCTAAACCATTTGTTTCGCATGCAGTTGAAACTAAATCATGTATATCAAAGGTCTTTGAAGCTAAACCATTAGTTTCGCATGGATTTGAAGCTAACTCGTTTGTTTCGCATGCAGTTGAAACTAAATCATGAATATCAAAGGTCTTTGAAGCTAAACCATTAGTTTCGCTTGGATTTGAAGCTAACTCGTTTGTTTCGCACGCACTTGAATCTAAATCATATATATCACAAGTATTTGAAATTGAAATATTTGGTTCGCATGAATATTAAGCTAAACCATGTGTTTCGCATGAATTTGTCGATAAATCATGTGTTTCGCTTATTTATGAAGCTAACTCGTTTGTTTCGCCGACATTTTAAGCTAAATCATGTATATTAGAAATATTTGAAGCTAAACCATTTGATTCGCATGGATTCGAAGAAAAGACTTCTACTTCGCATTGATTTTAAGCTAAATCATGTGTTTCGTATTCATTTGAAGCTACCTCGTTTGTTTCGCATGCAGTTGAATCTAATTATGTATATCAAAATTATTTGAAACTAAACCATTTGATTCGCATGGATTTGAAGCTAAGCCTTCTACTTCGCATTGATTTGAACCTAAATCATGTGTTTCGCTAGGATTTGAAGCTAACTCGTTTGTTTCTCATGCAGTTGAATCTAAACCATGTATATCCCAAGTATTTGAAGCTAAACCATTTGTCTCGCATGGATTCGAATATAAGCCTTCTACTTCGCATTCATTTGAAGCCAAATCATGTGTTTCGCATGGATTTGAAGCTAACTCGTTTCTTTCGCATGCTGTTGCTGCTAAATCATGTATATTACAACTATTTGAAGCTAAACCATCTGTTTCGTGTGGATTCGAATATCAGCCTTCTTCTTCGCATTGATTTGAAGCTAAATCATGTGTTTCGCATGCATCTGAAGGTAACTCGTTTGTTTCGCCTGCATTTGAAGCTATATCACTTATATTGGCAAGTATTTGAAGCTAAATCTTTCGTTTCGTGTGGATTTAAAACTAAGCCTTCTACTTCACGTTGATTTGAACTTAAATCATGTTGTTCGCTGGATTTGAAGCTAACTCGTTTGTTTCGCAAGCATTTGAAGCTAAATGATGTATATCACAAGCATTTGAGGCTAAACCATTTGTTTCGCATTGATTCGAAGATAAGCCTTGGTCTTGGCATTGATTTGAAGCTAAATCATGTGTTTCACATGGATTTGAAGCTAAGCCTGCTACATCGCATTGATTTGAAGCCAAATCATGTGTTTCGCATGGGTTTAGAGCTTACTCGTTATTTCGCCTGCATTTGGAGCTAAATCATGTATATCACAAATATTTGAAGCTAAACCATTTGTCTCGCATGGATTCGAAGATAAGCCTTCTACTTCGCATTGATATTAATCTAAATGATGTGTTTCGCATGGATTTGAAGCTAACTCGTTTGTTTCGCATGCAGTTGAATCTAAACCATGTATATCCCAAGTATTTGAGCTAAACTATTTGTTTCGCATGGATTCGAAGATCAGCCTTCTGCTTCGCATTGACTTAATGTTAAATCATATGTTTCGCATGGATTTGAAGCTATCTCGTTTGTTTCGCATGCACTTGAATATAAATCAAGTATATCACAAGTATTTGAAGCTAAACCGTTTGATTCGCATGGATTTGAAGCTAAGCCTTCTACTTCGCATTGAATTGAAGATAGCTCGTTTGTTTCGCATGCAGTTGAAGCTAAATCATGTATATCACAAGTATTTGTAGCTAAACCATTTGTTTCGCATGGATTTGAAGATCAGCCTTCTACTTCGCATTGATTTGAAGCTGAATCCTGTGTTTCGCATGGATTTGAAGCTAACTCGTTTGTTTCGCATGCTGTTGAAGCTAAGTCATGTATATCACAAGTATTTCAAGCTAAATCATGTGTTTCGCATGGATTTGAAGCTAACTGGTTTGTTTCGCGTGCAGTTGAAGCTAAATCATGTATATCACAAGTATTTGAAGCTAAACCATTTGTTTCGCATGGATTCGAAGATCAGCCTTCTGCGTCGCATTGATTTGATGTTAAATCATATGTTTCGCATGGATTTGAAGCTATCTCGTTTGTTTCGCATGAACTTGAATATAAATCAAGTATATCAGAAGTATTTGAAGCTAAACCGTTTGATTCGCATGGATTTGAAGCTAAGCCTTCTACTTCGCATTGATTTGAAGATAACTCGTTTGTTTCGCATGCAGTTGAAGCTAAATCATGTATATCACAAGTATTTGTAGCTAAACCATTTGTTTCGCATGGATTTGAAGATCAGCCTTCTACTTCGCATTGATTTGAAGCTGAATCCTGTGTTTCGCATGGATTTGAAGCTAACTCGTTTGTTTCGCATGCAGTTGAAACTAAATCATGTATATCAAAGGTCTATGAAGCTAAACCATTAGTTTCGCATGAATTTGAAGCTATCTCGTTTGTTTCGCATGCACTTGAATCTAAATCATGTATATCACAAGTATTTGAAGCTAAACCATTTGATTCCCATGGATTTAAAGCTATGCCTTCTACTTCGCATTGATTTGGAGTTAAATCATGTGTTTCGCATGGATTTGAATCTATCTCGTTCGTTTCGCATGCATTTGAATATAAATCAAGCATATCACAAGTATTTGAAACAAAACCTTTTGATTCGCATGGATTTGAAGCTAACTCGTTTGTTTCGCATGCTGTTGCTGCTAAATCATGTATATTACAACTATTTGAAGCTAAACCATTTGTTTCGCATGGATTCGAAGATCAGCCTTCTGCGTCGCATTGATTTGATGTTAAATCATATGTTTCGCATGGATTTGAAGCTATCTCGTTTGTTTCGCATGAACTTGAATATAAATCAAGTATATCAGAAGTATTTGAAGCTAAACCGTTTGATTCGCATGGATTTGAAGCTAAGCCTTCTACTTCGCATTGATTTGAAGATAACTCGTTTGTTTCGCATGCAGTTGAAGCTAAATCATGTATATCACAAATATTTGAAGCTAAACCATTTGTCTCGCATGGATTCGAAGATAAGCCTTCTACTTCGCATTGATATTAATCTAAATGATGTGTTTCGCATGGATTTGAAGCTAACTCGTTTGTTTCGCATGCAGTTGAATCTAAACCATGTATATCCCAAGTATTTGAGCTAAACTATTTGTTTCGCATGGATTCGAAGATCAGCCTTCTGCTTCGCATTGACTTAATGTTAAATCATATGTTTCGCATGGATTTGAAGCTATCTCGTTTGTTTCGCATGCACTTGAATATAAATCAAGTATATCACAAGTATTTGAAGCTAAACCGTTTGATTCGCATGGATTTGAAGCTAAGCCTTCTACTTCGCATTGAATTGAAGATAGCTCGTTTGTTTCGCATGCAGTTGAAGCTAAATCATGTATATCACAAGTATTTGTAGCTAAACCATTTGTTTCGCATGGATTTGAAGATCAGCCTTCTACTTCGCATTGATTTGAAGCTGAATCCTGTGTTTCGCATGGATTTGAAGCTAACTCGTTTGTTTCGCATGCTGTTGAAGCTAAGTCATGTATATCACAAGTATTTCAAGCTAAATCATGTGTTTCGCATGGATTTGAAGCTAACTGGTTTGTTTCGCGTGCAGTTGAAGCTAAATCATGTATATCACAAGTATTTGAAGCTAAACCATTTGTTTCGCATGGATTCGAAGATCAGCCTTCTGCGTCGCATTGATTTGATGTTAAATCATATGTTTCGCATGGATTTGAAGCTATCTCGTTTGTTTCGCATGAACTTGAATATAAATCAAGTATATCAGAAGTATTTGAAGCTAAACCGTTTGATTCGCATGGATTTGAAGCTAAGCCTTCTACTTCGCATTGATTTGAAGATAACTCGTTTGTTTCGCATGCAGTTGAAGCTAAATCATGTATATCACAAGTATTTGTAGCTAAACCATTTGTTTCGCATGGATTTGAAGATCAGCCTTCTACTTCGCATTGATTTGAAGCTGAATCCTGTGTTTCGCATGGATTTGAAGCTAACTCGTTTGTTTCGCATGCAGTTGAAACTAAATCATGTATATCAAAGGTCTATGAAGCTAAACCATTAGTTTCGCATGAATTTGAAGCTATCTCGTTTGTTTCGCATGCACTTGAATCTAAATCATGTATATCACAAGTATTTGAAGCTAAACCATTTGATTCCCATGGATTTAAAGCTATGCCTTCTACTTCGCATTGATTTGGAGTTAAATCATGTGTTTCGCATGGATTTGAATCTATCTCGTTCGTTTCGCATGCATTTGAATATAAATCAAGCATATCACAAGTATTTGAAACAAAACCTTTTGATTCGCATGGATTTGAAGCTAACTCGTTTGTTTCGCATGCTGTTGCTGCTAAATCATGTATATTACAACTATTTGAAGCTAAACCATTTGTTTCGCATGGATTCGAAGATCAGCCTTCTGCGTCGCATTGATTTGATGTTAAATCATATGTTTCGCATGGATTTGAAGCTATCTCGTTTGTTTCGCATGAACTTGAATATAAATCAAGTATATCAGAAGTATTTGAAGCTAAACCGTTTGATTCGCATGGATTTGAAGCTAAGCCTTCTACTTCGCATTGATTTGAAGATAACTCGTTTGTTTCGCATGCAGTTGAAGCTAAATCATGTATATCACAAGTATTTGTAGCTAAACCATTTGTTTCGCATGGATTTGAAGATCAGCCTTCTACTTCGCATTGATTTGAAGCTGAATCCTGTGTTTCGCATGGATTTGAAGCTAACTCGTTTGTTTCGCATGCAGTTGAAACTAAATCATGTATATCAAAGGTCTATGAAGCTAAACCATTAGTTTCGCATGAATTTGAAGCTATCTCGTTTGTTTCGCATGCACTTGAATCTAAATCATGTATATCACAAGTATTTGAAGCTAAACCATTTGATTCCCATGGATTTAAAGCTATGCCTTCTACTTCGCATTGATTTGGAGTTAAATCATGTGTTTCGCATGGATTTGAATCTATCTCGTTCGTTTCGCATGCATTTGAATATAAATCAAGCATATCACAAGTATTTGAAACAAAACCTTTTGATTCGCATGGATTTGAAGCTAACTCGTTTGTTTCGCATGCTGTTGCTGCTAAATCATGTATATTACAACTATTTGAAGCTAAACCATTTGTTTCGCATGGATTCGAAGATCAGCCTTCTGCGTCGCATTGATTTGATGTTAAATCATATGTTTCGCATGGATTTGAAGCTATCTCGTTTGTTTCGCATGAACTTGAATATAAATCAAGTATATCAGAAGTATTTGAAGCTAAACCGTTTGATTCGCATGGATTTGAAGCTAAGCCTTCTACTTCGCATTGATTTGAAGATAACTCGTTTGTTTCGCATGCAGTTGAAGCTAAATCATGTATATCACAAATATTTGAAGCTAAACCATTTGTCTCGCATGGATTCGAAGATAAGCCTTCTACTTCGCATTGATATTAATCTAAATGATGTGTTTCGCATGGATTTGAAGCTAACTCGTTTGTTTCGCATGCAGTTGAATCTAAACCATGTATATCCCAAGTATTTGAGCTAAACTATTTGTTTCGCATGGATTCGAAGATCAGCCTTCTGCTTCGCATTGACTTAATGTTAAATCATATGTTTCGCATGGATTTGAAGCTATCTCGTTTGTTTCGCATGCACTTGAATATAAATCAAGTATATCACAAGTATTTGAAGCTAAACCGTTTGATTCGCATGGATTTGAAGCTAAGCCTTCTACTTCGCATTGAATTGAAGATAGCTCGTTTGTTTCGCATGCAGTTGAAGCTAAATCATGTATATCACAAGTATTTGTAGCTAAACCATTTGTTTCGCATGGATTTGAAGATCAGCCTTCTACTTCGCATTGATTTGAAGCTGAATCCTGTGTTTCGCATGGATTTGAAGCTAACTCGTTTGTTTCGCATGCTGTTGAAGCTAAGTCATGTATATCACAAGTATTTCAAGCTAAATCATGTGTTTCGCATGGATTTGAAGCTAACTGGTTTGTTTCGCGTGCAGTTGAAGCTAAATCATGTATATCACAAGTATTTGAAGCTAAACCATTTGTTTCGCATGGATTCGAAGATCAGCCTTCTGCGTCGCATTGATTTGATGTTAAATCATATGTTTCGCATGGATTTGAAGCTATCTCGTTTGTTTCGCATGAACTTGAATATAAATCAAGTATATCAGAAGTATTTGAAGCTAAACCGTTTGATTCGCATGGATTTGAAGCTAAGCCTTCTACTTCGCATTGATTTGAAGATAACTCGTTTGTTTCGCATGCAGTTGAAGCTAAATCATGTATATCACAAGTATTTGTAGCTAAACCATTTGTTTCGCATGGATTTGAAGATCAGCCTTCTACTTCGCATTGATTTGAAGCTGAATCCTGTGTTTCGCATGGATTTGAAGCTAACTCGTTTGTTTCGCATGCAGTTGAAACTAAATCATGTATATCAAAGGTCTATGAAGCTAAACCATTAGTTTCGCATGAATTTGAAGCTATCTCGTTTGTTTCGCATGCACTTGAATCTAAATCATGTATATCACAAGTATTTGAAGCTAAACCATTTGATTCCCATGGATTTAAAGCTATGCCTTCTACTTCGCATTGATTTGGAGTTAAATCATGTGTTTCGCATGGATTTGAATCTATCTCGTTCGTTTCGCATGCATTTGAATATAAATCAAGCATATCACAAGTATTTGAAACAAAACCTTTTGATTCGCATGGATTTGAAGCTAACTCGTTTGTTTCGCATGCTGTTGCTGCTAAATCATGTATATTACAACTATTTGAAGCTAAACCATTTGTTTCGCATGGATTCGAAGATCAGCCTTCTGCGTCGCATTGATTTGATGTTAAATCATATGTTTCGCATGGATTTGAAGCTATCTCGTTTGTTTCGCATGAACTTGAATATAAATCAAGTATATCAGAAGTATTTGAAGCTAAACCGTTTGATTCGCATGGATTTGAAGCTAAGCCTTCTACTTCGCATTGATTTGAAGATAACTCGTTTGTTTCGCATGCAGTTGAAGCTAAATCATGTATATCACAAGTATTTGTAGCTAAACCATTTGTTTCGCATGCAGTTGAAACTAAATCATGTATATCAAAGGTCTTTGAAGCTAAACCATTAGTTTCGCATGGATTTGAAGCTAACTCGTTTGTTTCGCATGCAGTTGAAACTAAATCATGTATATCAAAGGTCTTTGAAGCTAAACCATTAGTTTCGCATGAATTTGAAGCTATCTCGTTTGTTTCGCATGCACTTGAATGTAAATCATGTATATCACAAGTATTTGAAGCTAAACCATTTGATTCCCATGGATTTAAAGCTATGCCTTCTACTTCGCATTGATTTGGAGTTAAATCATGTGTTTCGCATGGATTTGAATCTATCTCGTTCGTTTCGCATGCATTTGAATATAAATCAAGCATATCACAAGTATTTGAAACAAAACCTTTTGATTCGCATGGATTTGAAGCTAACTCGTTTGTTTCGCATGCTGTTGCTGCTAAATCATGTATATTACAACTATTTGAAGCTAAACCATCTGTTTCGTGTGGATTCGAATATCAGCCTTCTACTTCGCATTGATTTGAAGCTAAATCATGTTTTCCGCTTGGATTTGATGCTAACTCGTTTGTTTCGCATGCAGTTCAATCTAAATCATGTATATCACAAGTATTTGAAGCTAAACCACTTGTTTCGCATGGATTCAAAGATCAGTCTTCTACTTCGCAGTGATTGGAAGCTAAATCATGCGTTTCGCAAGGATTTGAAGCTAACTCGTTATTTTCGCATGCAGTAGAAGGTAAATCATGTATATCACAAGTATTTGAAGCTAAACCACTTGTTTCACATGTATTCGAAGATAACCCTTCTACTTCGCATTGATTTGAAGCTAAATAATGTGTTTCGCATGGATTTGATGCTGACTCGTTTGTTTCGCATGCAATTGAAACTGAATCATGTATATCACAAGTATTTGAACCTAAACCATTTTATTCGCATGGGTTTGAAGCTAAGCCTTCTACTTCGCATTGAATTGAAGCTCAGTCATGTGTTTCGCTTGGATTTGAAGCTAACTCGTTCGTTTCGCACGCAGTTGAATCTGAATCATGTATATCACAAGTATTTGAATCTAAACCATTTGATTCGCATGGATTTGAAGATAAGCCTTCTACATCGCATTGATTTGAAGCTCAATCATGTGATTCCTTTGGAATTGAAGTATTCTCGTATGTTTCGCATGCTGTTGAAGCTAAATCATGTATATCACAAGTATTTGAACCTAAACCATTCGTTTCGCATGAATTTGAAGCTCAGCCTTCTACTTCGTATTGAATTGAAGCTATATCACGTGTTTCGCTTAGATTTGAAGCTAATTCGCTCGTTTCGCACGCAGTTGAAGCTAAATCATGTATATCACAAGTATTTGAACCTAAACCATTCGTTTCGCATGAATTTGAAGTTCAGCCTTCTTCTTCGCATTGATTTGATGTTAAATCATGTGTTTCCCTTGGATTTGAAGCTAACTCGCTTGATTCGCATGCAGTTGACACTAAATCGTGTTCATCACAAGTATTTGAAGCTAAACCACTTGTTTCACGTGGATTTGAAGCTAAGCCTTCTACTATGCATTGATTTGCAGCTACATCATGTGTATCGCATGGATTTGAAGCTAAGTCGTTTATATCACCTGCATTTGAAGCCATATCACTTATATCGCAATTATCTGACGCTAAATCATTTGTTTCTCAAGAATTTGAAGCTAAACCATCTACATCGCATTGAATTGAAGCTAAATCAATTGTTCTGCATGGATTTGAAGCAAAGCCTACTACATCGCATTAATTTGAAGCTAAATTAATTGTTTCGCATGTATTTGAAGCTAACTCGTTTGTTTCGCATGCTGTTGAAGCTAAGTCAAGTATATCGCAAGTACATAAAGCAAAACCATTTGTTTCGCATGGATTCGAAGATAACCCTTCTACTTCGCATTGATTTGAAGATAAATAATGTGTTTCGCTTGGATTTGAAACTAACTCGTTTGTATCGCACGCACTTGAATCTAAATCAAGTATATCACAAGTATTTGAAGCTAAACCGTTTGATTCGCATGGATCTGTAGCTAAGCCTTCTACTTCGCATTGATTTTAAGCTAAATCATACGTTTCGCATGGATTCGAAGATAACCCTTCTACTTCGCATTGATTTGAAGCTAAATCATGTTTTTCGCATGGATTTGAAACAAAGCCTTCTACTTCGCATTGATTTGGAGTTAAATCATGTGTTTCGCATGGATTTAAAGCTAACTCGTTGTTTCGCATGCAGTTGAATCTAAATCATGTATATCACAAGTATTTGAAGCTAAACCATTTGTTTCGCATGGATTCGAACATCAGCCTTCTGCTTCGCATTGATTTGCTGTTAAATCATATGTTTCGCATGGATTTGAAGCTAACTCGTTTGTTTCGCATGCTGTTGAAGCTAAATCATGTATATCACAAGTATTTGAAGATAAACCATTTGATTCCCATGGATTTGAAGCTATGCCTTCTACTTCGCATTGATTTGGAGCTAAATCATGAGTTTCGCATGGATTTAAAGCTAACTCGTTTGTTTCGCATGCACTTGAATATAAATCAAGAATATCACAAGTATTTGAAGCTAAACCGTTTGATTCGCATGGATTTGAAGCTAAGCCTTATACCTCGCATTGATTTGAAGATAAATCATGTATTTCGCTGGGATTTTGAAGCTAACTCGTTTCTATCACATGCAGTTGAAGTTAAATCATGTATATCAAAAGCGTTTGATGCTAAATCATTTGTTTCGCATGGATTCGAAGATAACCCTTCTACTTCGCATTGATTTGAAGCTAAATCGTGTTTCGCATGGATTTGAAGCAAAGCCTTCTACTTCGCATTGATTTGAGGCTAAATCACGTGTTTCGCTTGGATTTGAAGCTAACTCGTTGGTTTCGCAAGCAATTGAAGCTAAATCAGGTATCTCACAAGTATTTGAAGCTAAACAATTTGTTTCGCATGGATTCGAAGATCAGCCTTCCACTTCGCAGTGATTCGAAGCTAAATCATGTGTTTCGCTTGGATTTGTAGCTAACTCGTATGTTTCGCATGCAGTTGAAGCTAAATCATGTATATCACAATTATTTCAAGCTAATCCGTTTGATGGGCTTGGATTTGAAGCTAACTCGTTTGTTTCGCATGCAGTTGAAGCTAAATCATGTATATCACAGGTGTTTGAAGCTAAACCATTTGTTTCGCATGGATTCGAAGATAAGCCTTCTACTTCGCATTGATTTGAATCTAAATAATGTGTTTCGCTTGGATTTGAAGCTAACTCGTACGTTTCGCATGCAGTTGAAGCTAAATCATGTATATCACAATTATTTCAAGCTAATCCGTTTGATGGGCTTGGATTTGAAGCTAACTCGTTTGTTTCGCATGCAGTTGAAGCTAAATCATGTATATCACAGGTGTTTGAAGCTAAACCATTTGTTTCGCATGGATTCAAAGATCAGTCTTCTACTTCGCATTGATTTGAAGCTAAATCATGTTTTTCGCATGGATATGAAGCTAACTCGTTGGTTTCGCATGCAGTTGAAGCTAAATCATGCATATCACAGGTATTTAAAGCTAAACCATTTGTTTCGCATGGATTCGAAGATAAGCCTTCTACTTCGCATAGATTTGAAGCTAAATCATGTTTTCCGCTTGGATTTGATGCTAACTCGTTTGTTTCGCATGCAGTTCAATCTAAATCATGTATATCACAAGTATTTGAAGCTAAACCACTTGTTTCGCATGGATTCAAAGATCAGTCTTCTACTTCGCAGTGATTGGAAGCTAAATCATGCGTTTCGCAAGGATTTGAAGCTAACTCGTTATTTTCGCATGCAGTAGAAGGTAAATCATGTATATCACAAGTATTTGAAGCTAAACCACTTGTTTCACATGTATTCGAAGATAACCCTTCTACTTCGCATTGATTTGAAGCTAAATAATGTGTTTCGCATGGATTTGATGCTGACTCGTTTGTTTCGCATGCAATTGAAACTGAATCATGTATATCACAAGTATTTGAAGCTAAATCATTAGTTTCTCATTAATTTGAAGTTAAGCCTTCTACTTCGCATTGATTTGTGGCTAAATCATGTGTTTCGCATATATTTAAAGATAACTTGTTCGTTTCGCCTGCATTTGAAGCTATATCACTTCTATCGCAAGTATCTGAAGCTAAATCATTCGTTTCTCGTGGATTTGAAGCTAAACCATCTACATCGCATTTATTTGAAGATAAATCATGTGTTACGCATCGATTTGAAGCTAACTCGTTTGATTCGCCTGCATTTGAAGCAAAATCACGTATATCACAAGTATTTAAAGCTAAACCACTTGTTTCGCATGGATTCGAAGATAACCCTTCTACTTCGCATTGATTTGAAGCTAAATAATGTGTTTCGCTTGGATTTGATGCTAACTCGTTTGTTTCGCATGCAATTGAAACTGAATCATGTATATCACAAGTATTTGAAGCTAAACCATTTGATTCCCATGGATTTGAAGCCAAGCCTTCTACTTCGCATTGATTTGAAGCTAAATCATGTGTTTCGCATGGATTTGAAGCTGACTCGTATGTTTTGCATGCAGTTGAAGCTAAATCATGTATATCACAAGTATTTCAAGCTAATCCGTTTGATTGGCTTGGATTTGAAGCTAAGACTTCTAGTTTCGCATTGATTCAAAGATAAATCATGTTTTTCGCTTGTATTTGAAGCTAACTCGTTTGTTTCGCATGCTGTTGAAGCTATATCATGTATATCGCAAGTATTTGAAGTTAAACCGTTTGTTTCGCATGGATTCGAAGATAAGCCTTCTACTTCGCATTGATTTGAAGCTAAATCATGTGTTTCGCCTGAATTTGAAGCTAACTCGTTTGTTTCGCATGCAGTTGAATCTAAATCGTGTATATCACCAGTATTTGAAGCTAAACCATTTGTTTGGCATGGATTCGAAGATCAGACTTCTGCTTCGCACTGATTTGAAGCGGAATAGTGTGTTTCGCTTGGATTTGAAGATATCTCGTTCGTTTGGTCTGCATTTGAAGCTATATCACTTATATCGCAAGTATTTGAAGCTAAAACATTCGTTTCGCATGGATTTGAAGCTAAGCCTTTAACTTCGCATTGATTTGAAGCTAAATCTTGTGTTTCGCATGGATTTGAAGATAACTCGTTCGTTCGTCTGCATTTGAATTTATTTCATTTATGTCGCAAGTATTTGAATCTAAATCATGTGTTTCGCACGGATTTGAAGCTAAGCCTTCTATTTCGCATGATTTGAAGCTAAATCATAAGTTCCGCATGGATTTGAAGCTAACTGTTTGTTCCGCCTGCATTTGAAGCTATATCGCTTATATCGCATGTATTTGAAGCTAAATCATTTCTTTCGCATGGTTTTGAAGCTGACTCGTTTGTTTCGCATGGATTTGAAGCTAAGCCTTTAACTTCGCATTGATTTGATTCTAAATCATATGTTTCGCTCGGATTTGAAGCTAAGCCTTCTACGTCGCATGATTTGAAGCTAAATCACGTTTATCACAAGTATATGAATCTAAAGCATTTGTTGCGCTTGGATTTGAAGATAAGCCTTCTACTTCGCATTGATTTGAAGCTAAATCATGTGTTTTGCTCGGATTTGAAGCTAACTCATTTATTTCGCCTGCATTTGAAGCTATATCACTTATATCGCAAGCACTTGATGCTAAATTATTCGTTTTGCGTGGATTTGAACCTAAACCTTCTACATCACATTGATTTGAAGCTAAACCAAGTGTTTCGCTTGGATTTGAAGCTAAGCCTCCTACTTCGCATTGATTTGAGGCTAAGTCATGTGTTTCGCTTGGATTTGAAGCTAACTCGTTTTTTACGCATGCAGTTGAATCTAAATCATGTATATCACAAGTATTTGAAACAAAACCATTTGATTCGCACGGATTTGAAGCTAAGCCTTCTACGTCGAACTGATTTGAAGCTAAATCATGTGTTTTGCATGAATTTGAAGATAACTCGTTCGTTCGTCTGCATTTGAATTTATTTCATTTATATCGCAAGTATTTGAATCTAAATCATGTGTTTCGCTCGGATTTGAAGCTAAGCCTTCTACTTCGCATGATTTGCAGCTAAATCATGTTTATCACAAGTATCTGAATCTCAAGCATTTGTTGCGCTTGGATTTGAAGATAAGCCTTCTACTTCGCATTGATTTGAAGCTAAATCTTGTGTTTCGCTTGGATTTGAAGCTAACTCATTTGTTTCGCCTGCATTTGAAGCTATATCACTTATATCGCAAGCACTTGAATCTAAATCATTCGTTTTGCATGGATTTGAAGCTAAACCTTCTACATCACATTGATTTGGATCTAAATCATGTGTTTCGCTCGGATTTGAAGCTAAGCCTTTAACTTCGCATTGATTTGAAGCTAAATCATGTGTTTCGCATGAATTTGAAGATATCTCGTTCGTTTGGTCTGCATTCGAAGCTATTTCATTTATATCGCATGTATTTGAATCTAAATCATGTGTTTCGCTTGGATTTGAAGATAAGCCTTCTACTTCGCATTGATTTGAAGCTAAATCTTGTGTTTCGCATGGATTTTAAGCTAACTCATTTGTTTCGCCTGCATTTGAAGCTATATCACATATATCGCAAGCACTTGAAGCTAAATCATTCGTTTTGCATGGATTTGAAGCTAAACCTTCTACTTCGCATTGATTTGATGCTAAATCATGTGTTTCGCTTGGATTTGAAGCTAACTCGTTTGTTTCCCATGCAGTTGAAGCTAAATCATGTATATCACAAGTATTTGAAGCTGGACCACTTGTTTTGCATGGATTTGAAGCTAAATCAATTATATCGCAAGTATTTGAAGATAATTAATTCTTTTCGCATGCATTTGAAGCTAAGCCTTCTACTTCGGATGGATTTGAAGCTAAATCATGCGTTACGCTTAGATTTAAAGCTAACTCATTTGTTTGGCATGCAGTTGAAGCTAAATCATGTATATCACAAGTATTTGAAACTAAACCACTTGTTTCGCATGGATTCGAAGATAAGCCTTCTACTTCGCATAGATTTGATGCTAAATCATGTGTTTCGTTTGGATTTGGGGCTAACTCGTTTGTTTCGCATGCTGTTGAATGTAAATTATGTATATCACAAGTATTTGAAGCTAAACCATTTGTTTCGCATGGATTCGTAGATAACCCTTCTACTTCGCTTTGATTTGAACCTAAATCAAGTGTTTCACATGGATTTGAAGCTAACTCGTTTGTTTCGCATGCAGTTGAAGCTAAATTATGTATATCACAGGTATTTGAAGCTACACCATTTGTTTCGCATGGATTCGAAGATAAGCCTCTACTTCGCATTGGTTTGAAGCTAAATCATGTGTTTGGCATGGATTTGAAGCTAACTCGTTTGTTTCGCATGCAGTTGAAGCTAAATGATGCATATCACAAGTATTTGTAGCTAAACCATTTGTTTCGCATGGATTCGAAGATAAGCCTTCTACTTCGCATTGATTTAAAGCAAAATCATGTGTTTCGCATGGATTTGAAGCTAAACCTTCTACATCACATTGATTTGGATCTAAATCATGTGTTTCGCTCGGATTTGAAGCTAAGCCTTTAACTTCGCATGATTTGAAGCTAAATCATATGTTCCGCATGGATTTGAAGCTAACTCGTTTGTTTCGCCTGCATTTGAAGCTATTTCATTTAAACCGCAAGTATTTGAAGGTAACTCATTTATTTCCCATGGACTTAAGGCTATCTCGTTTTTTTCGCCTGCATTTGAAGCTATATCACTTATATTCGCATTTATTTGAAGATAAATCATTGGCCTCGCATGGATTTGAAGCTAAGCCATCTACTTCGCCTTCATTTGAAGCTAAATCATGCGTTTCGCATGAATTTGAATCTAACTGTTTGCTTCGCCTGCATTTGAAGCAGTATCACTTATATCGCAAGTATTTGCATCTAAATAATGCGTTTCGCTCGGATTTGAAGATAAACCTTCTACTTCGCATGATTTGAAGATAAATCATGTTTATCACAATTATCTGAATCTATACCATGTGTTACGCAGGAATTTGAAGCTAACTGTTTGTTCCGCTGCATTTGAAGCTATATCACTTATATCACAAGTATTTGAAGCTAAATCATTTGTTTCGCATGGATTTGAAGCTAAGCCTTTAACTTCGCATTGATTTGAAGCTAAATCATGTGTTTCGCATGAATTTGAAGATATCTCGTTCGTTTGGTCTGCATTCGAAGCTATTTCATTTATATCGCATGTATTTGAATCTAAATCATGTGTTTCGCTTGGATTTGAAGATAAGCCTTCTACTTCGCATTGATTTGAAGCTAAATCTTGTGTTTCGCATGGATTTTAAGCTAACTCATTTGTTTCGCCTGCATTTGAAGCTATATCACATATATCGCAAGCACTTGAAGCTAAATCATTCGTTTTGCATGGATTTGAAGCTAAACCTTCTACTTCGCATTGATTTGATGCTAAATCATGTGTTTCGCTTGGATTTGAAGCTAACTCGTTTGTTTCGCATGCAGTTGAAGCTAAATCATGTATATCACAAGTATTTGAAGCTGGACCACTTGTTTCGCATGGATTTGAAGCTAAATCAATTATATCGCAAGTATTTGAAGATAATTAATTCTTTTCGCATGCATTTGAAGCTAAGCCTTCTACTTCGGATGGATTTGAAGCTAAATCATGCGTTACGCTTAGATTTAAAGCTAACTCATTTGTTTGGCATGCAGTTGAAGCTAAATCATGTATATCACAAGTATTTGAAACTAAACCACTTGTTTCGCATGGATTCGAAGATAAGCCTTCTACTTCGCATAGATTTGATGCTAAATCATGTGTTTCGTTTGGATTTGGGGCTAACTCGTTTGTTTCGCATGCTGTTGAATGTAAATTATGTATATCACAAGTATTTGAAGCTAAACCATTTGTTTCGCATGGATTCGTAGATAACCCTTCTACTTCGCTTTGATTTGAACCTAAATCAAGTGTTTCACATGGATTTGAAGCTAACTCGTTTGTTTCGCATGCAGTTGAAGCTAAATTATGTATATCACAGGTATTTGAAGCTAAACCATTTGTTTCGCATGGATTCGAAGATAAGCCTCTACTTCGCATTGGTTTGAAGCTAAATCATGTGTTTGGCATGGATTTGAAGCTAACTCGTTTGTTTCGCATGCAGTTGAAGCTAAATGATGCATATCACAAGTATTTGTAGCTAAACCATTTGTTTCGCATGGATTCGAAGATAAGCCTTCTACTTCGCATTGATTTAAAGCAAAATCATGTGTTTCGCATGGATTTGAAGCTAACTCGTTTGTTTCGCCTGCATTTGAAGCTAAATCATGTATACGGCGAGTATCTGAAGCTAAATCATTTGATTCTCGTGGATTTGATGCTATACTTTCAACTCCGCATTGATTTCAATCTAAATCATGTGTTTCGCATGAATTTGAAGCTAACTCGTTTGTTTCATCTGCATTTCAAGCATTATCACTTATATTCACAAGTATGTGAAGCTAAATCATCCGTTTCGCATGGATTCGAAGATAAGCCTTCCAATTCGCATTGATTTGATGCTAAATCATGTGTTTCGCTTGAATTTGAGGCTAACTCGTTTGTTTCGCTTGCTGTTGAATGTAAATCATGTATATCACAAGTATTTGAAGCTAAACCATTTGTTTCGCATGAATTCGAAGATAAGCCTCCAACCTCGCATTGAGTTGAAGCTAAATCATGTGTTTCGTATGGATTTGAAGTTAACACGTTTGTTTCGCATGCTGTTGAAGATAAATCATGTATATTACAAGTATTTGAAGCTAAACCATCTGTTTCGTGTGGATTCGAAGGTTAGCCTTCTATTTCGCATTGATTTAAAGCAAAATCATGTGTTTCGCATGGATTTGAAGCTAACTCGTTTGTTTCGCATGCAGTTGAATCTAAATCATGTATATCACAAGTATTTGAAGCAAAACCATTTGATTCGCACGGATTTGATGATAACCCTTCTAGTTCGCATTGATTTGAATTTAAATCATGTGTTTCGCATGGATTTGAAGCTAACTCGCTTGTTTCGCATGCAGTTGATGATAAGTCATGTATATCACAAGTATTTGAAGCTAAACCATATGATTCCCATGGATTTGAAGCTATGCCTTCTACTTCGCATCGATTTGAAGCTAAATCATGTGTTTCGCATGGTTTTTGAAGCTAACTCGTTTGTTTCGCATGCTGTTGAAGCTAAATCATGTATATCACAAGTGTTTGAAGCTAAACCATTTGTTTCGCATGGATTCGAAGATAATCCTCCTTCTTCGCATTGGTTTGAAGCTAAATCATGTGTTTGGCATGGATTTGAAGCTAACTCGTTTGTTTCGCATGCAGTTGAAGCTAAATGATGCATATCACAAGTATTTGTAGCTAAACCATTTGTTTCGCATGGATTCGAAGATAAGCCTTCTACTTCGCATTGATTTAAAGCAAAATCATGTGTTTCGCATGGATTTGAAGCTAACTCGTTTGTTTCGCCTGCATTTGAAGCTAAATCATGTATACGGCGAGTATCTGAAGCTAAATCATTTGATTCTCGTGGTTTTGATGCTATACTTTCAACTCCGCATTGATTTCAATCTAAATCATATGTTTCGCATGAATTTGAAGCTAACTCGTTTGTTTCATCTGCATTTCAAGCATTATCACTTATATTCACAAGTATGTGAAGCTAAATCATCCGTTTCGCATGGATTCGAAGATAAGCCTTCCAATTCGCATTGATTTGATGCTAAATCATGTGTTTCGCTTGAATTTGAGGCTAACTCGTTTGTTTCGCTTGCTGTTGAATGTAAATCATGTATATCACAAGTATTTGAAGCTAAACCATTTGTTTCGCATGAATTCGAAGATAAGCCTCCAACCTCGCATTGAGTTGAAGCTAAATCATGTGTTTCATATGGATTTGAAGTTAACACGTTTGTTTCGCATGCTGTTGAAGATAAATCATGTATATTACAAGTATTTGAAGCTAAACCATCTGTTTCGTGTGGATTCGAAGGTTAGCCTTCTATTTCGCATTGATTTAAAGCAAAATCATGTGTTTCGCATGGATTTGAAGCTAACTCGTTTGTTTCGCATGCAGTTGAATCTAAATCATGTATATCACAAGTATTTGAAGCAAAACCATTTGATTCGCACGGATTTGATGATAACCCTTCTAGTTCGCATTGATTTGAATTTAAATCATGTGTTTCGCATGGATTTGAAGCTAACTCGCTTGTTTCGCATGCAGTTGATGATAAGTCATGTATATCACAAGTATTTGAAGCTAAACCATATGATTCCCATGGATTTGAAGCTATGCCTTCTACTTCGCATCGATTTGAAGCTAAATCATGTGTTTCGCATGGTTTTTGAAGCTAACTCGTTTGTTTCGCATGCTGTTGAAGCTAAATCATGTATATCACAAGTGTTTGAAGCTAAACCATTTGTTTCGCATGGATTCGAAGATAATCCTCCTTCTTCGCATTGGTTTGAAGCTAAATCATGTGTTTGGCATGGATTTGAAGCTAACTCGTTTGTTTCGCATGCAGTTGAAGCTAAATGATGCATATCACAAGTATTTGTAGCTAAACCATTTGTTTCGCATGGATTCGAAGATAAGCCTTCTACTTCGCATTGATTTAAAGCAAAATCATGTGTTTCGCATGGATTTGAAGCTAACTCGTTTGTTTCGCCTGCATTTGAAGCTAAATCATGTATACGGCGAGTATCTGAAGCTAAATCATTTGATTCTCGTGGTTTTGATGCTATACTTTCAACTCCGCATTGATTTCAATCTAAATCATATGTTTCGCATGAATTTGAAGCTAACTCGTTTGTTTCATCTGCATTTCAAGCATTATCACTTATATTCACAAGTATGTGAAGCTAAATCATCCGTTTCGCATGGATTCGAAGATAAGCCTTCCAATTCGCATTGATTTGATGCTAAATCATGTGTTTCGCTTGAATTTGAGGCTAACTCGTTTGTTTCGCTTGCTGTTGAATGTAAATCATGTATATCACAAGTATTTGAAGCTAAACCATTTGTTTCGCATGAATTCGAAGATAAGCCTCCAACCTCGCATTGAGTTGAAGCTAAATCATGTGTTTCATATGGATTTGAAGTTAACACGTTTGTTTCGCATGCTGTTGAAGATAAATCATGTATATTACAAGTATTTGAAGCTAAACCATCTGTTTCGTGTGGATTCGAAGGTTAGCCTTCTATTTCGCATTGATTTAAAGCAAAATCATGTGTTTCGCATGGATTTGAAGCTAACTCGTTTGTTTCGCATGCAGTTGAATCTAAATCATGTATATCACAAGTATTTGAAGCAAAACCATTTGATTCGCACGGATTTGATGATAACCCTTCTAGTTCGCATTGATTTGAATTTAAATCATGTGTTTCGCATGGATTTGAAGCTAACTCGCTTGTTTCGCATGCAGTTGATGATAAGTCATGTATATCACAAGTATTTGAAGCTAAACCATATGATTCCCATGGATTTGAAGCTATGCCTTCTACTTCGCATCGATTTGAAGCTAAATCATGTGTTTCGCATGGTTTTTGAAGCTAACTCGTTTGTTTCGCATGCTGTTGAAGCTAAATCATGTATATCACAAGTGTTTGAAGCTAAACCATTTGTTTCGCATGGATTCGAAGATAATCCTCCTTCTTCGCATTGGTTTGAAGCTAAATCATGTGTTTCGCTTGAATTTGAGGCTAACTCGTTTGTTTCGCTTGCTGTTGAATGTAAATCATGTATATCACAAGTATTTGAAGCTAAACCATTTGTTTCGCATGAATTCGAAGATAAGCCTCCAACCTCGCATTGAATTGAAGCTAAATCATGTGTTTCGCATGGATTTGAAGCTAACACGTTTGTTTCGCATGCTGTTGAAGCTAAATCATGTATATCACAAGTATTTGAATCTAAACAATCTGTTTCGTGTGGATTCGGAGATCAGCCTTCTACTTCGCATTGATTTGAAACGAAATCATATGCTTCGCTTGGATTTGAAGCTAACTCGTTTGTTTCGCATGCTGTTGAAGATAAATCATGTATATTACAAGTATTTGAAGCTAAACCATCTGTTTCGTGTGGATTCGAAGGTTAGCCTTCTATTTCGCATTGATTTAAAGCAAAATCATGTGTTTCGCGTGGATTTGAAGCTAACTCGTTTGTTTCGCATGCAGTTGAAGCTAAATCATGTATATCACAAGTATTTGAAACTAAACCACTTGTTTCGCATGGATTCGAAGATAAGCCTTCTACTTCGCATAGATTTGATGCTAAATCATGTGTTTCGCATGGATTTGAAGCTAACTCGTTTGTTTCGCATGCTGTTGAAGCTAAATCATGTATATCACAAGTATTTGAGTATGGACCATTTGATTAGCATGGATTCGAAGATCACCACTCTTCTTCGCATTGATTTGAAGATAATCATGTGTTTCGCAAGGATTTGAAGCTAACTCGTTTGTTTCGCATGCAGTTGAAGCTAAATCATGTATATCACAAGTATTTGAAGCTAAATCGTTCGATTCGCATGGATTTGAAGCTAAGCCTTCTACCTCGCATTAAATTGAAGCTAAATCATGTGTTTCGCTTGGATTTGAAGCTAACTCGTTTGTTTCGCATGCTGTTGAAACAAAATCATGTATATCACAAGTATTTGAATATGAACCATTTGATTAGCATGGATTCGAAGATCACCCCTCTTCTTCGCATGGATTTGAAGCTAACTCGTTTGTTCAGCATGCAGTTGAAGCAAAATCATGTATATCACAAGTGTTTGAAGCTAAACCATTTGTTTCGCATGGATTCAAAGATAACCCTTCTACTTCGCATTGATTTGAAGCAAAATCATGCGTTGCGCATGGATTTGAAGCTAACTCGTTTGTTTCGCATACTTTTGAAGCTAAATCATGTATATCACAAGTATTTGAAGCTAAACCATTTAATTCCCATGGATCTGAAGGTATGGCTTCTACTTCGCATTGATTTGATGTTAAATCATATGTTTCGCATGGATCTGAGGCTATCTCGTTTGTTTCGCATGCAGCTGAAGCTAAATCATGTATATCACAAGTGTTTGAAGCTAAACCATTTGTTTTGCATGGATTCGAACATCAACCTTCTGCTTCGCATTGATTTGGACCTAAATCATGTGTTTCGCATGGATTTGAAGCTAACTCGTTTATTTCGCATGCACTTGAAGCTGAACCATGTATATCACAAGTATTTGAAGCTACACCGTTTGATTGGCATGGATTTGAAGCTAAGCCTTCTACTTCGCATTAAATTGAAGCTAAATCATGTGTTTCGCATGGATTTGAAGCTAACTCGTTTGTTCAGCATGCAGTTGAAGCAAAATCATGTATATCACAAGTATTTGAAGCTAAACCATTTGTTTCGCATTGATTCAAAGATCAGTCTTCCACTTCGCATTGATTTGAAGCTAAATCATGTGTTTCGCATGGATTTGAAGCTAACTCGTTTGTTTCGCATGCAGTTGATGCTGAATCATGTATATCACAAGTATTTGCAGCTAAACCATTTGTTTCGCATGGATTCGTAGATAAGCCTTCTACTTCGCATCGATTTGAAGCTAAATCATGTGTATCGCATGGTTTTTGAAGCTAACTCGTTTGTTTCGCATGCTGTTGAATCTAAATCTTGTATATCACAAGTGTTTGAAGCTAAACCATTTGTTTCGCATGGATTCGAAGATAATCCTTCTTCTTCGCATTGGTTTGAAGCTAAATCATGTGTTTCGCATGGATTTGAAGCTAACTCGTTTGTTTCGCATGCTGTTGAAGCTCCATCATGTATATCACAAGTGTTTGAAGCTAAACCATTTGTTTCCCATGGATTCGAAGATAACCCTTCTACTTCGCATTGGTTTCAAGCTAAATCATTTGTTTCGCATGGATTTGAAGCTAACTCGTTTGTTTCGCATGCTGTTGAAACTAAATCATGTATATCACAAGTATTTGAAGCTAAACCATTTGATTCCCATGGATTTGAAGCTATGCCTTCTACTTCGCATTGATTTGGAGCTAAATCATGTGTTTCGCATGGATTTACAGCTAACTCGTTTTTTTCGCATGCTGTTGAAGCTAAATCATGTATATCACAAGTATTTGAATATGGACCATTTGATTAGCATGGATTCGAAGATCACCACTCTTCTTCGCATTGATTTGAAGATAATCATGTGTTTCGCAAGGATTTGAAGCTAACTCGTTTGTTTCGCATGCAGTTGAAGCTAAATCATGTATATCACAAGTATTTGAAGCTAAACCATTTGTTTCGCATGGATTCGAACATCAGCCTTCTGCTTCGCATTGATTTGATGTTAAATCATATGTTTCGCATGGATTTGAAGCTAACTCGTTTGTTTCGCATGCTGTTGAAGCTAAATCAAGTATATCACAAGTATTTGAAGCAAAACCATTTGTTTGGCACGGATTTGTTGATAACCCATCAAGTTCGCATTGATTTGAATTTAAATCATTTGCTTCGCGTGGATTTGAAGCTAACTCGTTTGTTTCGCATGCAGTTGAAGATAAGTCATGCATACCACAAGTATTTGAAGATAAACCATTTGATTCCCATGGATTTGAAGCTATGCCTTCTACTTCGCATTGATTTGGAGCTAAATCATGTGTTTCGCATGGATTTAAAGCTAACTCGTTGTTTCGCATGCAGTTGAAGCTAAATCATGTATATCACAAGTGTTTGAAGCTAATCCATTTGTTTCGCATGGATTCGAAGATAACCCTTCTACTTCGCATTGGTTTGAAGCTAAATCATTTGTTTCGCATGGATTTGAAGCTAACTCGTTTGTTTCGCATGCTGTTGAAACTAAATCATGTATATCACAAGTATTTGAAGCTAAACCATTTGATTCCCATGGATTTGTAGCTATGCCTTCTACTTCGCATTGATTTGGAGCTAAATCATGTGTTTCGCATGGATTTAAAGCTAACTCGTTGTTTCGCATGCACTTGAAGCTGAACCATGTATATCACAAGTATTTGAAGCTACACCGTTTGATTGGCATGGATTTGAAGCTAAGCCTTCTACTTCGCATTAAATTGAAGCTAAATCATGTGTTTCGCATGGATTTGAAGCTAACTCGTTTGTTTCGCATGCTGTTGAATCTAAATCTTGTATATCACAAGTGTTTGAAGCTAAACCATTTGTTTCGCATGGATTCGAAGATAATCCTTCTTCTTCGCATTGGTTTGAAGCTAAATCATGTGTTTCGCATGGATTTGAAGCTAACTCGTTTGTTTCGCATGCTGTTGAAGCTCCATCATGTATATCACAAGTGTTTGAAGCTAAACCATTTGTTTCCCATGGATTCGAAGATAACCCTTCTACTTCGCATTGGTTTGAAGCTAAATCATTTGTTTCGCATGGATTTGAAGCTAACTCGTTTGTTTCGCATGCTGTTGAAACTAAATCATGTATATCACAAGTATTTGAAGCTAAACCATTTGATTCCCATGGATTTGAAGCTATGCCTTCTACTTCGCATTGATTTGGAGCTAAATCATGTGTTTCGCATGGATTTACAGCTAACTCGTTTGTTTCGCATGCTGTTGAAGCTAAATCATGTATATCACAAGTATTTGAATATGGACCATTTGATTAGCATGGATTCGAAGATCACCACTCTTCTTCGCATTGATTTGATGTTAAATCATATGTTTCGCATGGATTTGAAGCTAACTCGTTTGTTTCGCATGCTGTTGAAGCTAAATCAAGTATATCACAAGTAGTTGAAGAAAACCATTTGTTTGGCACGGATTTGATGATAACCCATCAAGTTCGCATTGATTTGAATTTAAATCATTTGCTTCGCGTGGATTTGAAGCTAACTCGTTTGTTTCGCATGCAGTTGAAGATAAGTCATGCATACCACAAGTATTTGAAGATAAACCATTTGATTCCCATGGATTTGAAGCTATGCCTTCTACTTCGCATTGATTTGGAGCTAAATCATGTGTTTCGCATGGATTTAAAGCTAACTCGTTGTTTCGCATGCAGTTGAAGCTAAATCATGTATAACACAAGTGTTTGAAGCTAAACCATTTGTTTCGCATGGATTCAAAGATAACCCTTCTACTTCGCATTGATTTGAATTTAAATCATGTGTTTCGCATGGATTTGAAGCTAACTCGTTTGTTCAGCATGCAGTTGAAGCAAAATCATGTATATCACAAGTATTTGAAGCTAAACCATTTGTTTCGCATTGATTCAAAGATCAGTCTTCCACTTCGCATTGATTTGAAGCTAAATCATGTGTTTCGCATGGATTTGAAGCTAACTCGTTTGTTTCGCATGCAGTTGATGCTGAATCATGTATATCACAAGTATTTGCAGCTAAACCATTTGTTTCGCATGGATTCGTAGATAAGCCTTCTACTTCGCATCGATTTGAAGCTAAATCATGTGTATCGCATGGTTTTTGAAGCTAACTCGTTTGTTTCGCATGCTGTTGAATCTAAATCTTGTATATCACAAGTGTTTGAAGCTAAACCATTTGTTTCGCATGGATTCGAAGATAATCCTTCTTCTTCGCATTGGTTTGAAGCTAAATCATGTGTTTCGCATGGATTTGAAGCTAACTCGTTTGTTTCGCATGCTGTTGAAGCTCCATCATGTATATCACAAGTGTTTGAAGCTAAACCATTTGTTTCCCATGGATTCGAAGATAACCCTTCTACTTCGCATTGGTTTCAAGCTAAATCATTTGTTTCGCATGGATTTGAAGCTAACTCGTTTGTTTCGCATGCTGTTGAAACTAAATCATGTATATCACAAGTATTTGAAGCTAAACCATTTGATTCCCATGGATTTGAAGCTATGCCTTCTACTTCGCATTGATTTGGAGCTAAATCATGTGTTTCGCATGGATTTACAGCTAACTCGTTTTTTTCGCATGCTGTTGAAGCTAAATCATGTATATCACAAGTATTTGAATATGGACCATTTGATTAGCATGGATTCGAAGATCACCACTCTTCTTCGCATTGATTTGAAGATAATCATGTGTTTCGCAAGGATTTGAAGCTAACTCGTTTGTTTCGCATGCAGTTGAAGCTAAATCATGTATATCACAAGTATTTGAAGCTAAACCATTTGTTTCGCATGGATTCGAACATCAGCCTTCTGCTTCGCATTGATTTGATGTTAAATCATATGTTTCGCATGGATTTGAAGCTAACTCGTTTGTTTCGCATGCTGTTGAAGCTAAATCAAGTATATCACAAGTATTTGAAGCAAAACCATTTGTTTGGCACGGATTTGTTGATAACCCATCAAGTTCGCATTGATTTGAATTTAAATCATTTGCTTCGCGTGGATTTGAAGCTAACTCGTTTGTTTCGCATGCAGTTGAAGATAAGTCATGCATACCACAAGTATTTGAAGATAAACCATTTGATTCCCATGGATTTGAAGCTATGCCTTCTACTTCGCATTGATTTGGAGCTAAATCATGTGTTTCGCATGGATTTAAAGCTAACTCGTTGTTTCGCATGCAGTTGAAGCTAAATCATGTATATCACAAGTGTTTGAAGCTAATCCATTTGTTTCGCATGGATTCGAAGATAACCCTTCTACTTCGCATTGGTTTGAAGCTAAATCATTTGTTTCGCATGGATTTGAAGCTAACTCGTTTGTTTCGCATGCTGTTGAAACTAAATCATGTATATCACAAGTATTTGAAGCTAAACCATTTGATTCCCATGGATTTGTAGCTATGCCTTCTACTTCGCATTGATTTGGAGCTAAATCATGTGTTTCGCATGGATTTAAAGCTAACTCGTTGTTTCGCATGCACTTGAAGCTGAACCATGTATATCACAAGTATTTGAAGCTACACCGTTTGATTGGCATGGATTTGAAGCTAAGCCTTCTACTTCGCATTAAATTGAAGCTAAATCATGTGTTTCGCATGGATTTGAAGCTAACTCGTTTGTTTCGCATGCTGTTGAATCTAAATCTTGTATATCACAAGTGTTTGAAGCTAAACCATTTGTTTCGCATGGATTCGAAGATAATCCTTCTTCTTCGCATTGGTTTGAAGCTAAATCATGTGTTTCGCATGGATTTGAAGCTAACTCGTTTGTTTCGCATGCTGTTGAAGCTCCATCATGTATATCACAAGTGTTTGAAGCTAAACCATTTGTTTCCCATGGATTCGAAGATAACCCTTCTACTTCGCATTGGTTTGAAGCTAAATCATTTGTTTCGCATGGATTTGAAGCTAACTCGTTTGTTTCGCATGCTGTTGAAACTAAATCATGTATATCACAAGTATTTGAAGCTAAACCATTTGATTCCCATGGATTTGAAGCTATGCCTTCTACTTCGCATTGATTTGGAGCTAAATCATGTGTTTCGCATGGATTTACAGCTAACTCGTTGTTTCGCATGCTGTTGAAGCTAAATCATGTATATCACAAGTATTTGAATATGGACCATTTGATTAGCATGGATTCGAAGATCACCACTCTTCTTCGCATTGATTTGATGTTAAATCATATGTTTCGCATGGATTTGAAGCTAACTCGTTTGTTTCGCATGCTGTTGAAGCTAAATCAAGTATATCACAAGTAGTTGAAGAAAACCATTTGTTTGGCACGGATTTGATGATAACCCATCAAGTTCGCATTGATTTGAATTTAAATCATTTGCTTCGCGTGGATTTGAAGCTAACTCGTTTGTTTCGCATGCAGTTGAAGATAAGTCATGCATACCACAAGTATTTGAAGATAAACCATTTGATTCCCATGGATTTGAAGCTATGCCTTCTACTTCGCATTGATTTGGAGCTAAATCATGTGTTTCGCATGGATTTAAAGCTAACTCGTTGTTTCGCATGCAGTTGAAGCTAAATCATGTATAACACAAGTGTTTGAAGCTAAACCATTTGTTTCGCATGGATTCAAAGATAACCCTTCTACTTCGCATTGATTTGAATTTAAATCATGTGTTTCGCATGGATTTGAAGCTAACTCGTTTTTTTCGCATGCAGTTGAAGCTAAATCATGTATATCACAAGTGTTTGAAGCTAAATCATTTCTTTCGCATGGATTCGAAGATAACCCTTCTACTTCGCATTGATTTGAAGCTAAATCATGTGTTTCGCATGGATTTGAAGCAAAGCCTTCTACTTCGCATTGATTTGGAGTTAAATCATGTGCTTCGCATGGATTTAAAGCTAACTCGTTGTTTCGCAAGTAGTTGAAGCTAAATCATGTATATCACAAGTGTTTGAAGCTAAATCATTTGTTTCGCATGAATTCCAAGATAACCCTTCTACTTCGCATCGATTTGAAGCTAAATCATGTTTTTCGCATGGATTTGAAGCAAAGCCTTCTACTTCGCATAGATTTGGAGTTAAATCATGTGTTTCGCATGGATTTAAAGCTAAATCGTTGTTTCGCATGCAGTTGAAGCTAAATCATGTATATCACAAGTGTTTGAAGCTAAACCATTTGTTTCGCATGGATTCGAAGATAACCCTTCTACTTCGCATTGGTTTGAAGCTAAATCATTTGTTTCGCACGGATTTGAAGCTAACTCGTTTGTTTCGCATGCTGTTGAAACTAAATCATGTATATCACAAGTATTTGAAGCTAAACCATTTGATTCCCATGGATTTGTAGCTATGCCTTCTACTTCGCATTGATTTTGAGCTAAATCATGTGTTTCGCATGGATTTAAAGCTAACTCGTTGTTTCGCATGCCGTTGAAGCTAAATCATGTATATCACAAGTGTTTAAAGCTAAACCATTTGTTTCGCATGGATTCGAAGATAACCCTTCTACTTCGCATTGATTTGAAGCTAAATCATTTGTTGCGCATGGATTAGAAGCTAACTCGTTTGTTTCGCATGCAGTTGAAGCTAAATCATGTATATCACAAGTATTTGAAGCTAAACCATTTTATTCCCATGCATTTGAAGCTATGCCTTCCACTTCGCATTGATTTGATGTTAAATCATATGTCTCGCATGGATTTGAAGCTATCTCGTTTGTTTCGCATCCACAGAATATAAATCAAGTATATCACAAGTATTTGAAGCTAAACCTTTGTTTCGCATGGATTCGAACAACAGCCTTCTGCTTCGCATTGATTTGGACCTAAATCATGTGTTTCGCATGGATTTGAAGCTAACTCGTTTATTTCGCATGCACTTGAAGCAGAACCATGTATATCACAAGTATTTGAAGCTAAACCATTTGATTGGCATGGATTTGAAGCTAAGCCTTCTACTTCGCATTAAATTGAAGCTAAATCATGTGTTTCGCATGGATTTGAAGCTAACACGTTTGTTTCGCATGCTGTTGAAGCTAAATCATGTATATCACAAGTATGTGAATCTAAACCATTTGTTTCCCATGGATTTGAAGCTATGCCTTCAACTTCGCATTGATTTGGAGTTAAATCATATGTTTCGCATGGATTTAAAGCTAACTCGTTGTTTCGCATGCAGTTGAAGCTAAATCATGTATAACACTAGTGTTTGAAGCTTAACCATTTGTTTCGCATGGATTCAAAGATAACCCTTCTTCTTCGCATTGGTTTGAAGCTAAATCATGTGTTTCGCATGGATTTGAAGCTAACTCGTTTGTTTCGCATGCTGTTGAAGCTCCATCATGTATATCACAAGTGTTTGAAGCTAAACCATTTGTTTCCCATGGATTCGAAGATAACCCTTCTACTTCGCATTGGTTTGAAGCTAAATCATTTGTTTCGCATGGATTTGAAGCTAACTCGTTTGTTTCGCATGCTGTTGAAACTAAATCATGTATATCACAAGTATTTGAAGCTAAACCATTTGATTCCCATGGATTTGAAGCTATGCCTTCTACTTCGCATTGATTTGGAGCTAAATCATGTGTTTCGCATGGATTTACAGCTAACTCGTTTGTTTCGCATGCTGTTGAAGCTAAATCATGTATATCACAAGTATTTGAATATGGACCATTTGATTAGCATGGATTCGAAGATCACCACTCTTCTTCGCATTGATTTGAAGATAATCATGTGTTTCGCAAGGATTTGAAGCTAACTCGTTTGTTTCGCATGCAGTTGAAGCTAAATCATGTATATCACAAGTATTTGAAGCTAAACCATTTGTTTCGCATGGATTCGAACATCAGCCTTCTGCTTCGCATTGATTTGATGTTAAATCATATGTTTCGCATGGATTTGAAGCTAACTCGTTTGTTTCGCATGCTGTTGAAGCTAAATCAAGTATATCACAAGTATTTGAAGCAAAACCATTTGTTTGGCACGGATTTGATGATAACCCATCAAGTTCGCATTGATTTGAATTTAAATCATTTGCTTCGCGTGGATTTGAAGCTAACTCGTTTGTTTCGCATGCAGTTGAAGATAAGTCATGCATACCACAAGTATTTGAAGATAAACAATTTGATTCCCATGGATTTGAAGCTATGCCTTCTACTTCGCATTGATTTGGAGCTAAATCATGTGTTTCGCATGGATTTAAAGCTAACTCGTTGTTTCGCATGCAGTTGAAGCTAAATCATGTATATCACAAGTGTTTGAAGCTAAACCATTTGTTTCGCATGGATTCGAAGATAACCCTTCTACTTCGCATTGGTTTGAAGCTAAATCATTTGTTTCGCATGGATTTGAAGCTAACTCGTTTGTTTCGCATGCTGTTGAAACTAAATCATGTATATCACAAGTATTTGAAGCTAAACCATTTGATTCCCATGGATTTGTAGCTATGCCTTCTACTTCGCATTGATTTGGAGCTAATTCATGTGTTTCGCATGGATTTAAAGCTAACTCGTTGTTTCGCATGCACTTGAAGCTGAACCATGTATATCACAAGTATTTGAAGCTACACCGTTTGATTGGCATGGATTTGAATCTAAGCCTTCTACTTCGCATTAAATTGAAGCTAAATCATGTGTTTCGCATGGATTTGAAGCTAACTCGTTTGTTTCGCATGCTGTTGAAGCTAAATCATATATATCACAAGTATTTGAATATGGACCATTTGATTAGCATGGATTCGAAGATCACCACTCTTCTTCGCATTGATTTGAAGATAATCATGTGTTTCGCAAGGATTTGAAGCTAACTCGTTTGTTTCGCATGCAGTTGAAGCTAAATCATGTATATCACAAGTATTTGAAGCTAAACCATTTGTTTCGCATGGATTCGAACATCAGCCTTCTGCTTCGCATTGATTTGATGTTAAATCATATGTTTCGCATGGATTTGAAGCTAACTCGTTTGTTTCGCATGCTGTTGAAGCTAAATCAAGTATATCACAAGTATTTGAAGAAAACCATTTGTTTGGCACGGATTTGATGATAACCCATCAAGTTCGCATTGATTTGAATTTAAATCATTTGCTTCGCGTGGATTTGAAGCTAACTCGTTTGTTTCGCATGCAGTTGAAGATAAGTCATGCATACCACAAGTATTTGAAGATAAACCATTTGATTCCCATGGATTTGAAGCTATGCCTTCTACTTCGCATTGATTTGGAGCTAAATCATGTGTTTCGCATGGATTTAAAGCTAACTCGTTGTTTCGCATGCAGTCGAAGCTAAATCATGTATAACACAAGTGTTTGAAGCTAAACCATTTGTTTCGCATGGATTCAAAGATAACCCTTCTACTTCGCATTGATTTGAATTTAAATCATGTGTTTCGCATGGATTTGAAGCTAACTCGTTTTTTTCCGCATGCAGTTGAAGCTAAATCATGTATATCACAAGTGTTTGAAGCTAAATCATTTGTTTCGCATGGATTCGAAGATAACCCTTCTACTTCGCATTGATTTGAAGCTAAATCATGTGTTTCGCATGGATTTGAAGCAAAGCCTTCTACTTCGCATTGATTTGGAGTTAAATCATGTGTTTCGCATGGATTTAAAGCTAACTCGTTGTTTCGCAAGCAGTTGAAGCTAAATCATGTATATCACAAGTGTTTGAAGCTAAATCATTTGTTTCGCATGAATTCGAAGATAACCCTTCTACTTCGCATTGATTTGAAGCTAAATCATGTTTTTCGCATGGATTTGAAGCAAAGCCTTCTACTTCGCATAGATTTGGAGTTAAATCATGTGTTTCGCATGGATTTAAAGCTAAATCGTTGTTTCGCATGCAGTTGAAGCTAAATCATGTATATCACAAGTGTTTGAAGCTAAACCATTTGTTTCGCATGGATTCGAAGATAACCCTTCTACTTCGCATTGGTTTGAAGCTAAATCATTTGTTTCGCACGGATTTGAAGCTAACTCGTTTGTTTCGCATGCTGTTGAAACTAAATCATGTATATCACAAGTATTTGAAGCTAAACCATTTGATTCCCATGGATTTGTAGCTATGCCTTCTACTTCGCATTGATTTTGAGCTAAATCATGTGTTTCGCATGGATTTAAAGCTAACTCGTTGTTTCGCATGCCGTTGAAGCTAAATCATGTATATCACAAGTGTTTGAAGCTAAACCATTTGTTTCGCATGGATTCGAAGATAACCCTTCTACTTCGCATTGATTTGAAGCTAAATCATTTGTTGCGCATGGATTAGAAGCTAACTCGTTTGTTTCGCATGCAGTTGAAGCTAAATCATGTATATCACAAGTATTTGAAGCTAAACCATTTTATTCCCATGCATTTGAAGCTATGCCTTCCACTTCGCATTGATTTGATGTTAAATCATATGTCTCGCATGGATTTGAAGCTATCTCGTTTGTTTCGCATCCACAGAATATAAATCAAGTATATCACAAGTATTTGAAGCTAAACCTTTGTTTCGCATGGATTCGAACAACAGCCTTCTGCTTCGCATTGATTTGGACCTAAATCATGTGTTTCGCATGGATTTGAAGCTAACTCGTTTATTTCGCATGCACTTGAAGCAGGACCATGTATATCACAAGTATTTGAAGCTAAACCATTTGATTGGCATGGATTTGAAGCTAAGCCTTCTACTTCGCATTAAATTGAAGCTAAATCATGTGTTTCGCATGGATTTGAAGCTAACACGTTTGTTTCGCATGCTGTTGAAGCTAAATCATGTATATCACAAGTATGTGAATCTAAACCATTTGTTTCCCATGGATTTGAAGCTATGCCTTCAACTTCGCATTGATTTGGAGTTAAATCATATGTTTCGCATGGATTTAAAGCTAACTCGTTGTTTCGCATGCAGTTGAAGCTAAATCATGTATAACACTAGTGTTTGAAGCTAAATCATTTGTTTCGCATGAATTCGAAGATAACCCTTCTACCTTGCATTGATTTGAAGCTAAATCATGTTTTTCGCATGGATTTGAAGCAAAGCCTTCTACTTCGCATAGATTTGAAGATAAATCATGTGTTGCGCATGGATTTGAAGCTAACTCGTTTGTTTCGCATGCAGCTGAAGCTAAATCATGTATATCACAAGTGTTTGAAGCTAAACCATTTGTTTTGCATGGATTCGAACATCAACCTCCTGCTTCGCATTGATTTGGACCTAAATCATGTGTTTCGCATGGATTTGAAGCTAACTCGTTTATTTCGCATGCAGTTGAAGCTAAATCATGTATATCACAAGTGTTTGAAGCTAAATCATTTGTTTCGCATGGATTCGAAGATAACCCTTCTACTTCGCATTGATTTGAAGCTAAATCATGTGTTTCGCATGGATTTGAAGCAAAGCCTTCTACTTCGCATTGATTTGGAGTTAAATCATGTGTTTCGCATGGATTTAAAGCTAACTCGTTGTTTCGCAAGCAGTTGAAGCTAAATCATGTATATCACAAGTGTTTGAAGCTAAATCATTTGTTTCGCATGAATTCGCAGATAACCCTTCTACTTCGCATTGATTTGAAGCTAAATCATGTTTTTCGCATGGATTTGAAGCAAAGCCTTCTACTTCGCATAGATTTGGAGTTAAATCATGTGTTTCGCATGGATTTAAAGCTAAATCGTTGTTTCGCATGCAGTTGAAGCTAAATCATGTATATCACAAGTGTTTGAAGCTAAACCATTTGTTTCGCATGGATTCGAAGATAACCCTTCTACTTCGCATTGGTTTGAAGCTAAATCATTTGTTTCGCACGGATTTGAAGCTAACTCGTTTGTTTCGCATGCTGTTGAAACTAAATCATGTATATCACAAGTATTTGAAGCTAAACCATTTGATTCCCATGGATTTGTAGCTATGCCTTCTACTTCGCATTGATTTTGAGCTAAATCATGTGTTTCGCATGGATTTAAAGCTAACTCGTTGTTTCGCATGCCGTTGAAGCTAAATCATGTATATCACAAGTGTTTGAAGCTAAACCATTTGTTTCGCATGGATTCGAAGATAACCCTTCTACTTCGCATTGATTTGAAGCTAAATCATTTGTTGCGCATGGATTAGAAGCTAACTCGTTTGTTTCGCATGCAGTTGAAGCTAAATCATGTATATCACAAGTATTTGAAGCTAAACCATTTTATTCCCATGCATTTGAAGCTATGCCTTCTACTTCGCATTGATTTGATTCTAAATCATGTGTTTCGCATGGATTTGAAGCTAACTCGTTGGTTTTGCTTGAAGTCGAATCTAAATCATGTATATCACAAGTATTTGAAGCTGAACCATTTGTTTCACATAGATTTGAAGCTAAGCCTTCTACTTCACATTGATTGGAAGTTAAATCACGTGTTTCGCTTGCATTTGAAGATAACTGTTTGGTTTCGCATGCAGTTGAAGCTAAATCATGTATATCACAAGTATTTGAACTAAACCATTTGTTTCGCATGGATTCGACGATCAGCCATCGGCTTCGCATTGATTTTAAGCTATATCGTGTGTTTCGCATCGATTTGAAGCTAATACGTTTGTTTCGCCTGCATTTGAAGCTAAATCATGTATATCACAAGTATTTGAAGCTAAACCATTCGATTCGCATGGATTCGAAGATGAGCTTTCTACATCGCATTGATTTGAAGCTAAATCATGAGTTTCGCATGGATTTGAAGCTAAATCATGTGTTTTGAATGGATTTGAAGATATCTCGTTTGCTTCCCAAGCAGTTGAAGCTAAATCATGTATATCATAAGTATTTGAAGCTAAAGAACTTGATACGCATGGATTTCAAACTAAGCCTTCTACTTCGCATTGATTTGAAGGTAAATCATGTATTTTGCATGGATTTAAAGCTAACTAGTTTGTTTCGCATGCATTTGAAGCTATATCAGTGATATTCGCAAGTATTTGAAGCTAAATCATTCGTTTCGCTGGATTTGAAGCTAAGCCTTCTACTTCGCATTGATTTGATTCTAAATCATGTGTTTCGCATGGATTTGAAGCTAACTTGTTGGTTTTGCATGAAGTTGAATCTAAATCATGTATATCACAAGTATTTGAAGCTGAACCATTTGTTTCACATAGATTTGAAGCTAAGCCTTCTACTTCACATTGATTGGAAGTTAAATCATGTGTTTCGCTTGCATTTGAAGATAACTGTTTGGTTTCGCATGCAGTTGAAGCTAAATCATGTATATCACAAGTATTTGAACTAAACCATTTGTTTCGCATGGATTCGAAGATAAGCCTTCTACTTCGCTTTGAATAGAAGCTAAATCATGTATCTGGCATGTATTTGAAGCTAACACGTTTGTTTCGCATGCATTTGAAGCTATATCACATATATTCGCAAGTATTTGAAGCTAAACCATTCGTTTCGCATGGATTTGAAGCTAAGCCTTCTGCTTCGCATTCATTTGAAGCGAAATCATGTGTTTCGCTTGTATTTGAAGCTAACTGTTTGGTTTCGCATGCAGTTGAATATAAATCATGTATATCACAAGTATTTGAAGCTAAACCATTTGTTTCGCATGGATTTGAAGCTAACTCTTCAACTTCGCGTTGACTTGATGCTAAATCATGTTTTTCGCTTGGATTTGAAGCTAACTCGTTTGTTTCGCATGCTGTTGAAGCTAAATCATGTATATCACAAGTATTTGAAGCTAAACCATTTGTTTCGCATGGATTCGACGATCAGCCATCGGCTTCGCATTGATTTTAAGCTATATCGTGTGTTTCGCATCGATTTGAAGCTAATTCGTTTGTTTCGCATGCATTTGAAGCTAAATCATGTATATCACAAGTATTTGAAGCTAAACCATTCGTTTCGCATGGATTCGAAGATAAGCCTTCTACTTCGCATTGAATTGAAGCTAAATCATGTGTTTCGCATGGATTATAAGCTAACTCGTTTGTTTCGCATGCTGTTGAACCTAAATCATGTACATTACAAGTATTTGAAGCTAAACAATCTGTTTCGTGTGGATTCGGAGATCAGCCTTCTACTTCGCATTGATTTGAAGCGAAATCATATATTTCGCATGGATTTGAAGCTAAGCCTTCCACTTCGCATTGATTTGATGCTAAATCACATGTTTCTCATGGATTTGAAGCTAACTCGTTTGTATCGCTTGCTTTTGAATATAAATCATGTATAACACAAGTATTTGAAGCTAAACCATTTGTTGCGCATGGTTTCGAAGATAACCCTTCTACTTCTCATTGATTTGCAGCTAAATCATGTGTTTCGCATGGATTTGAAGCTAACTCGATTGTCTCGCATGCAGTTGAAACTAAATCATGTTTACCACAAAGTATTTGCAGCTAAACCATTTGTTTCGCATTGATTAGGAGCTAAGCCTTCTACATCGCATTGATTTCATATTAAATGATGTGCTTCCTTTGGATTTGAAGCTAACTCGTTTGTTTCGCATGCAGTTGAAGCTAACTCATGTATATTACAAGTATTTGAAGCTAAACCATTTGATTCCCATGAAACTGAATCTAGGCCTTCTACTTCGCATTGATTTGGTGCTAAATCATGGGTTTCGCATGGATTTAAAGCTAACTCGTTATTTCGCCTGCATTTGAAGCTAAATCATGTATATCACAAATATTTGACGCTAAACCATTTGTTTCGCATGGATTCGAATATAAGCCTACTACTTTCGCATCGATTTGAAGCTAAATCATGTGTTTTGCATAGATTTGAAGCTAACTCGTTTGTTTCGCATGCAGTAGTAGCTGAATCATGTATATCACAAGTATTTGAAGCTAAACCATTTGTTTCGCATGGACTCGATGATAAGCCTTCTACTTCGCATTGATTTGATGTTAAATCATATGTTTCGCATGGATTTGAAGCTATCTAGTTTGTTTCGCATGCACTTGACTATAAATCAAGTATATCACAAGTATTTGAAGCTAAACCGTTTGATTCGCATGGATTTGAAGCTAAGCCTTCTACCTCGCATTGATTTGAAGATAAATCATGTGTTTCGCTTGGATTTGAAGCTAACTCGTTTGTTTCACATGCAGTTGAAGTTAAATCATGTATATCACAAGTATTTGCAGCTAAACCATTTGTTTCGCATGGATACGAAGATAAGCCTTCTACTTCGCATTGGTTTGAAGTTAAATCATGTGTTTCGCTTGGATTTGAATATAACTCATTTGTTTCGCATGCGGTTGAAGCTAAATCATGTATATCACAAGTATTTGAAGCTAAACCATTTGCTTCGTATGGATTCGAAGATCAGCCTTCTACTTGCATTGGTTTGAAGCTAAATCATGTGTTCCGCATGGCTTTTAAGCTAACTCGTTTGTTTCGCATGCAGTTGAAGCTAAATCATGTATATCACAAGTATTTGAAGCTAAACCATTTGTTCCGCATGGATTCGAAGATAAGCCTTCTACTTCGCATTGATTTTAATCTAAATCATGTTTTTCGCATGGATTTGAAGCTAACTCGTTTGTTTCGCATGCAGTTGAAGCTGAATCATGTATATCAGAAGTATTTGAAGATAAACTATTCGTTTCGCATGGATTCGAAGATAAGCCTTACACTTCGCATTGATTTGATGCTAAATCATGTGTTTCGCATGGATTTGAAGCTAACTCGTTTGTTTCGCATGCTGTTGAAGCTAAATCATGTATATCACAAGTGTTTGAAGCTATATCATACGTTTCGCATGGATTCCAAGATAACCCTTCTAATTCGCATTGATTTGAATCTAAATCATGTGTTTCGCATGTATTTGAAGCTAACTCGTTTGTTTCGCATGCTGTTGAAGATAAATCATGTATGTCACAAGTATTTGAAGCTAAACCATTTGTTACGCATGGATTCGAAGATCAGCCTTCTACTTAGCATTGATTTGATGCTAAATCATGTGTTTCGCATGGATTTGAAGCTAACTCGTTTGTTTCGCATGCTGTTGAAGCTAAATCATGTATATCACAAGTATTTGAAGCTATATCATTTGTTTCGCATGGATTCGAAGATAACCCTTCTAATTCGTATTGATTTGAGGCTAAATCATGTGTTTCGCATGTATTTGAAGCTAACTCGTTTGTTTCGCATGCAGTTGAAGCTAAATCATGTATATCACAAGTATTTGAAGCTAAACCATTTGTTCCGCATGGATTCGAAGATAAGCCTTCTACTTCGCATTGATTTTAATCTAAATCATGTTTTTCGCATGGATTTGAAGCTAACTCGTTTGTTTCGCATGCAGTTGAAGCTGAATCATGTATATCAGAAGTATTTGAAGATAAACTATTCGTTTCGCATGGATTCGAAGATAAGCCTTACACTTCGCATTGATTTGATGCTAAATCATGTGTTTCGCATGGATTTGAAGCTAACTCGTTTGTTTCGCATGCTGTTGAAGCTAAATCATGTATATCACAAGTGTTTGAAGCTATATCATACGTTTCGCATGGATTCCAAGATAACCCTTCTAATTCGCATTGATTTGAATCTAAATCATGTGTTTCGCATGTATTTGAAGCTAACTCGTTTGTTTCGCATGCTGTTGAAGATAAATCATGTATGTCACAAGTATTTGAAGCTAAACCATTTGTTACGCATGGATTCGAAGATCAGCCTTCTACTTAGCATTGATTTGATGCTAAATCATGTGTTTCGCATGGATTTGAAGCTAACTCGTTTGTTTCGCATGCTGTTGAAGCTAAATCATGTATATCACAAGTATTTGAAGCTATATCATTTGTTTCGCATGGATTCGAAGATAACCCTTCTAATTCGTATTGATTTGAGGCTAAATCATGTGTTTCGCATGTATTTGAAGCTAACTCGTTTGTTTCGCATGCAGTTGAAGCTAAATCATGTATATCACAAGTATTTGAAGCTAAACCATTTGTTCCGCATGGATTCGAAGATAAGCCTTCTACTTCGCATTGATTTTAATCTAAATCATGTTTTTCGCATGGATTTGAAGCTAACTCGTTTGTTTCGCATGCAGTTGAAGCTGAATCATGTATATCAGAAGTATTTGAAGATAAACTATTCGTTTCGCATGGATTCGAAGATAAGCCTTACACTTCGCATTGATTTGATGCTAAATCATGTGTTTCGCATGGATTTGAAGCTAACTCGTTTGTTTCGCATGCTGTTGAAGCTAAATCATGTATATCACAAGTGTTTGAAGCTATATCATACGTTTCGCATGGATTCCAAGATAACCCTTCTAATTCGCATTGATTTGAATCTAAATCATGTGTTTCGCATGTATTTGAAGCTAACTCGTTTGTTTCGCATGCTGTTGAAGATAAATCATGTATGTCACAAGTATTTGAAGCTAAACCATTTGTTACGCATGGATTCGAAGATCAGCCTTCTACTTAGCATTGATTTGATGCTAAATCATGTGTTTCGCATGGATTTGAAGCTAACTCGTTTGTTTCGCATGCTGTTGAAGCTAAATCATGTATATCACAAGTATTTGAAGCTATATCATTTGTTTCGCATGGATTCGAAGATAACCCTTCTAATTCGTATTGATTTGAGGCTAAATCATGTGTTTCGCTTGGATTTGAAGCTAACTCGTTTGTTTCGCATGCTGTTGAAGCTAAATCATGTATATCACAAGTATTTGAAGTTAAACCATTTGTTTCGCATGGATTCGAAGATAAGCCTTCTACTTCGCATTGATTTTAATCTAAATCATGTGTTCCGCATGGATTTTAAGCTAACTCGTTTGTTTCGCATGCAGTTGAAGCTGAATCATGTATATCACAAGTATTTGAAGCTAAACCATTTGATTCCCATGGTTTTGAAGCTAAGCTTTCTACTTCGCATTGATTTTAATCTAAATCATGTTTTTCGCATGGATTTGAAGCTAACTCGTTTGTTTCGCATGCAGTTGAAGCTGAATCATGTATATCAGAAGTATTTGAAGATAAACTATTCGTTTCGCATGGATTCGAAGATAAGCCTTACACTTCGCATTGATTTGATGCTAAATCATGTGTTTCGCATGGATTTGAAGCTAACTCGTTTGTTTCGCATGCTGTTGAAGCTAAATCATGTATATCACAAGTATTTGAAGCTATATCATACGTTTCGCATGGATTCCAAGATAACCCTTCTAATTCGCATTGATTTGAATCTAAATCATGTGTTTCGCATGGATTTGAAGCTAACTCGTTTGTTTCGCATGCTGTTGAAGCTAAATCATGTATATCAAGAGTATTTGAAGCTATATCATACGTTTCGCATGGATTCCACGATAACCCTCCTAATTCGCATAGATTTGAAGATAAATCATGTGTTTCGCTTGGATTTGAATATAACTCATTTGTTTCGCATGCGGTTGAAGCTAAATCATGTATATCACAAGTATTTGAAGCTAAACCATTTGCTTCGTATGGATTCGAAGATCAGCCTTCTACTTGCATTGGTTTGAAGCTAAATCATGTGTTCCGCATGGCTTTTAAGCTAACTCGTTTGTTTCGCATGCAGTTGAAGCTAAATCATGTATATCACAAGTATTTGAAGCTAAACCATTTGTTCCGCATGGATTCGAAGATAAGCCTTCTACTTCGCATTGATTTTAATCTAAATCATGTTTTTCGCATGGATTTGAAGCTAACTCGTTTGTTTCGCATGCAGTTGAAGCTGAATCATGTATATCAGAAGTATTTGAAGATAAACTATTCGTTTCGCATGGATTCGAAGATAAGCCTTACACTTCGCATTGATTTGATGCTAAATCATGTGTTTCGCATTGATTTGAAGCTAACTCGTTTGTTTCGCATGCTGTTGAAGCTAAATCATGTATATCACAAGTATTTGAAGCTATATCATACGTTTCGCATGGATTCCAAGATAACCCTTCTAATTCGCATTGATTTGAATCTAAATCATGTGTTTCGCATGGATTTGAAGCTAACTCGTTTGTTTCGCATGCTGTTGAAGATAAATCATGTATGTCACAAGTATTTGAAGCTAAACCATTTGTTACGCATGGATTCGAAGATCAGCCTTCTACTTAGCATTGATTTGATGCTAAATCATGTGTTTCGCATGGATTTGAAGCTAACTCGTTTGTTTCGCATGCTGTTGAAGCTAAATCATGTATATCTCAAGTATTTGAAGCTATATCATTTGTTTCGCATGGATTCGAAGATAACCCTTCTAATTCGTATTGATTTGAGGCTAAATCATGTGTTTCGCTTGGATTTGAAGCTAACTCGTTTGTTTCGCATGCTGTTGAAGCTAAATCATGTATATCACAAGTATTTGAAGTTAAACCATTTGTTTCGCATGGATTCGAAGATAAGCCTTCTACTTCGCATTGATTTTAATCTAAATCATGTGTTTCGCATGGATTTAAAGCTAACTCGTTTGTTTCGCATGCAGTTGAAGCTGAATCATGTATATCACAAGTATTTGAAACTAAACTATTCGTTTCGCATGGATTCGAAGATAAGCCTTCCACTTCGCATTGATTTGATGCTAAATCATGTGTTTCGCAAGGATTTGAAGCTAACTCGTTTGTTTCGCATGCTGTTGAAGCTAACTCAAGTGTATCAAAAGTATTTGAAGTTAAACCATTTGCTTCGCATGGATTTGAAGATCAGCCTTCTACTTCGCATTGATTTTAATCTAAATCATGTGTTTCGCATGGATTTGGAGCTAACTTGTTTGATTCGCGAGCAGTTGAAGCTAAATCAAGTGTAACACAAGTATTTGAAGCTAATCCATTTGTTTCGCATGGATTCGAAGGTAAGCCTTCTACTTCGCATTGATTTGAAGCTAAATCATGTGTTTCGCATGGATTTGAATCTAACTCGTTTGTTTCGGATGCTGTTGAAGCTAAATCATGTATATCACAAGTATTTGAATCTATATCATTTGTTTCGCATGGATTCGAAGATAACTCTTCTAATTCGCATTGATTTGAGGCTAAATCATGTGTTTCGCATGGATTCGAAGATAAGCCTTCCACTTCGCATTGATTTGATGCTAAATCATGTGTTTCGCAAGGATTTGAAGCTAACTCGTTTGTTTCGCATGCTGTTGAAGCTAACTCAAGTGTATCAAAAGTATTTGAAGTTAAACCATTTGCTTCGCATGGATTTGAAGATCAGCCTTCTACTTCGCATTGATTTTAATCTAAATCATGTGTTTCGCATGGATTTGAAGCTAACTTGTTTGATTCGCGAGCAGTTGAAGCTAAATCAAGTGTAACACAAGTATTTGAAGCTAATCCATTTGTTTCGCATGGATTCGAAGGTAAGCCTTCTACTTCGCATTGATTTGAAGCTAAATCATGTGTTTCGCATGGATTTGAATCTAACTCGTTTGTTTCGGATGCTGTTGAAGCTATATCATGTATATCACAAGTATTTGAATCTATATCATTTGTTTCGCATGGATTCGAAGATAACTCTTCTAATTCGCATTGATTTGAGGCTAAATCATGTGTTTCGCTTGGATTTGAAGCTAACTCGTTTTTTTCGCTAGTAGTTGAAGCTAAATCATGCATATCACAAGTATTTGAAGCTAAACTATTTGTTTCGCATTTATTCGAAGCTAAGCCTTCTACTTCGCATTGATTTGAGGCTATATCATGTGTTTCGCTTGGTTTTGAAGCTAACTCGTTTTTTTCGCATGCAGTTGTAGCTAAATCATGTATATCACAAGTATTTGAAGCTAAACCATTTGTTTCGCATGGATTCGAACATAAGCCTTCTACTTCGCATTGATTTTAATCTAAATCATGTGTTTCGCATGGATTTGAAGCTAACTTGTTTGATTCGCAAGCAGTTGAAGCTAAATCAAGTGTATCACAAGTATTTGAAGCTAAACCATTTGCTTCGCATGGATAGGAAGATCAGCCTTCTACTTCGCATTGATTTGAAGCTAAATCATGTGTTCCACATGGATTTTAAGCTAACTCGGTTGTTTCGCATGCAGTTGAAGCTAAATCATGTATATCACAAGTATTTGAAGCTAAACCATTTGTTTCGCATGGATTCGAAGATAAGACTTCTACTTCGCATTGATTTTAATCTAAATCATGTGTTTCGCAAGGATTTTAAGCTAACTCGTTTGTTTCGGATGCTGTTGAAGCTAAATCATGTATATCACAAGTATTTGAAACTAAACTATTCGTTTCGCATGGATTCGAAGATAAGCCTTCCACTTCGCATTGATTTGATGCTAAATCATGTGTTTCGCAAGGATTTGAAGCTAACTCGTTTGTTTCGCATGCTGTTGAAGCTAACTCAAGTGTATCAAAAGTATTTGAAGTTAAACCATTTGCTTCGCATGGATTTGAAGATCAGCCTTCTACTTCGCATTGATTTTAATCTAAATCATGTGTTTCGCATGGATTTGAAGCTAACTTGTTTGATTCGCGAGCAGTTGAAGCTAAATCAAGTGTAACACAAGTATTTGAAGCTAATCCATTTGTTTCGCATGGATTCGAAGGTAAGCCTTCTACTTCGCATTGATTTGAAGCTAAATCATGTGTTTCGCATGGATTTGAATCTAACTCGTTTGTTTCGGATGCTGTTGAAGCTAAATCATGTATATCACAAGTATTTGAATCTATATCATTTGTTTCGCATGGATTCGAAGATAACTCTTCTAATTCGCATTGATTTGAGGCTAAATCATGTGTTTCGCTTGGATTTGAAGCTAACTCGTTTTTTTCGCTAGTAGTTGAAGCTAAATCATGCATATCACAAGTATTTGAAGCTAAACCATTTGTTTCGCATTTATTCGAAGCTAAGCCTTCTACTTCGCATTGATTTGAGGCTATATCATGTGTTTCGCTTGGTTTTGAAGCTAACTCGTTTTTTTCGCATGCAGTTGTAGCTAAATCATGTATATCACAAGTATTTGAAGCTAAACCATTTGTTTCGCATGGATTCGAACATAAGCCTTCTACTTCGCATTGATTTGATGTTAAATCATATGTTTCGCATGGATTTGAAGCTATCTAGATTGTTTCGCATGCACTTGACTATAAATCAAGTATATCACAAGTATTTGAAGCTAAACCGTTTGATTCGCATGGATTTGAAGCTAAGCCTTCTACCTCGCATTGATTTGATGCTAAATCATGTGTTTCGCATGGATTTGAAGCTAACTCGTTTGTTTCGCATGCTGTTGAAGCTAAATCATGTATATCACAAGTATTTGAAGCTATATCATACGTTTCGCATGGATTCCAATATAACCCTTCTAATTCGCATTGATTTGAATCTAAATCATGTGTTTCGCATGGATTTGAAGCTAACTCGTTTGTTTCGCATGCTGATGAAGCTAAATCAAGTGTATCAAAAGTATTTGAAGCTAAACCATTTGCTTCGCATGGATTCGAAGATCAGCCTTCTACTTCGCATTGATTTGAATCTAAATCATGTGTTCCGCATGGATTTTAAGCTAACTCGTTTGTTGCGCATGCAGTTGAAGCTAAATCATGTATATCACAAGTATTTGAAGCTAAACCATTTGTTTCGCATGGATTCGAAGATAAGCCTTCTACTTCGCATTGATTTGATGCTAAATCATGTGTTTCGCATGGATTTGAAGCTAGCTCGTTTGTTTCGCATGCTGTTGAAGCTAAATCATGTATATCACAAGTATTTGAAGCTAAACCATTTGTATCGCATGGGATCGAAGATAAGCCTCCTACTTCGCATTGATTTGAAGCTAAATCATGTGTTCCGCATGGATTTTAAGCTAACTCGTTTGTTTCGCATGCAGTTGAAGCTAAATCATGTATATCACAAGTATTTGCAGCTAAACCATTTGTTTCGCATGGATACGAAGATAAGCCTTCTACTTCGCATTGATTTGAAGTTAAATCATGTGTTTCGCTTGGATTTGAAGCTAACTCGTTTGTTTCACATGATGTTGAAGCTAAATCATGTATATCACAAGTGTTTGAAGCTAAACCATTTGTTTCGCATGGATTCGAAGGTAAGCCTTCTACTTCGCATTGATTTGAAGCTAAATCATGTCTATCGCTAGGATTTGAAGCTAACTCGTTTGTTTCGCCTGCATTTCAAGCCTTATCACTTCTATTCACAAGTATGTGAAGCTAAATCGTTCGTTTCGCATGGATTTGACGCTAAGCCTTCAACTTCGCTTTGACTTGATCCTGAATCACGTGTTTCTCATGGATTTGAGGCTAGCTCGTTTGTTTCGCATGCAGTTGAAGCTAAATCATGTATATCACAAGTATTTGAAGCTAAACCGTTTGATTCGCATGGATTTGAAGATAAGCCTTCTACCTCGCAATGATTTGAAGATAAATCATGTGTTTCGCTTGGATTTGAAGCTAACTCGTTTGTTTCGCATGCTGTTGAAGCTAAATCATGTAAATCACAAGTATTTGAAGCTAAACCATTTGTTTCGCATGGATTCGAAGATAACCCTTCTACTTCGCATTGATTTGAAGCTAAATCATGTGTTTCGCATAGATTTGAAGCTAACTGGTTTGTTTCGCATGCTGTTGAAGCTAAATCATGTATATCACAAGTATTTGAAGCTAAACCATTTGTTTCGCATGGATTCGAAGATCATTCTCCTAATTTGCATTGATTTGAAGGTAAATCATGCCTTTTGCATGCATTTAAAGCTAACTCGTTTGTTTCACCTGCATTTGAGGCTATATCAGAGATATTCGCAAGTATTTGAAGCTAAATCATTCGTTTCGCATGGATTTGAAGATAAGCCTTCTACTTCGCATTGATTTGATGCTAAATCATGTGTTTCGTATGGATTTGAGGCTAACTCGTTTGTTTCGCTTGCAGTTGAATCTAAATCATGTATATCACAAGTATTTGAAGCTGAAGCATTTGTTTCGCATGAATATTAAGTTAAACCATGTGTTTCGCATGACTTGGACGCCAAATAATGTGTTTCGCTTGGCTATGAAGCCCAACTCGTTTGTCTCGACTGCATTTTAAGCTAAATCATGTATATCAGAAATATTTGAAGCTAAACCATTTGTTTCGCATCGATTTGAAACTAAATCGTTTGTTTCGCAGTTGAAGCTAAATCATGTATATCACAAGTATTTGAAGCTGAACCATTTGTTTCGAATAGATTTGAAGCTAAGCCTTCTACTTCGCATTGATTTGAAGCTAAATCATGTGTTTCGCATGGATTTGAAGCTAACTCGTTTGTTTCACATGATGTTGAAGCTAAATCATGTATATCACAAGTGTTTGAAGCTAAACCATTTGTTTCGCATGGATTCGAAGGTAAGCCTTCTACTTCGCATTGATTTGAAGCTAAATCATGTCTATCGCTAGGATTTGAAGCTAACTCGTTTGTTTCGCATACTGTTGAAGCTAAACCATGTATAACACAAGTATTTGAGCCTGATCCATTTGTTTCGCATGGATTCGAAGATCAGCCTCCTAATTTGCATTGATTTGAAGGTAAATCATGCCTTTTGCATGCATTTAAAGCTAACTCGTTTGTTTCACCTGCATTTGAAGCTATATCAGAGATATTCGCAAGTATTTGAAGCTAAATCATTCGTTTCGCATGGATTTGAAGATAAGCCTTCTACTTCGCATTGATTTGATGCTAAATCATGTGTTTCGCATGGATTTGAAGCTAACTCGTTTGTTTCGCCTGCATTTCAAGCCTTATCACTTCTATTCACAAGTATGTGAAGCTAAATCGTTCGTTTCGCATGGATTTGACGCTAAGCCTTCAACTTCGCTTTGACTTGATCCTGAATCACGTGTTTCTCATGGATTTGAGGCTAGCTCGTTTGTTTCGCATGCAGTTGAAGCTAAATCATGTATATCACAAGTATTTGAAGCTAAACCGTTTGATTCGCATGGATTTGAAGATAAGCCTTCTACCTCGCAATGATTTGAAGATAAATCATGTGTTTCGCTTGGATTTGAAGCTAACTCGTTTGTTTCGCATGCTGTTGAAGCTAAATCATGTAAATCACAAGTATTTGAAGCTAAACCATTTGTTTCGCATGGATTCGAAGATAACCCTTCTACTTCGCATTGATTTGAAGCTAAATCATGTGTTTCGCATAGATTGGAAGCTAACTGGTTTGTTTCGCATGCTGTTGAAGCTAAATCATGTATATCACAAGTATTTGAAGCTAAACCATTTGTTTCGCATGGTTTCGAAGATAACCCTTCTACTTCGCATTCATTTGAAGTTAAATCATGTGTTTCGCATGGATTTAAAGCTAACTCGTTTGTTTCGCATACTGTTGAAGCTAAATCATGTATATCAGAAGTATTTGAAGCTAAACCGTTTGAATCGCATGGATTTGAAGCTAAGCCTTCTACCTCGCATTGATTTGAAGATAAATCATGTGTTTCGCTTGGATTTGAAGCTAACTCGTTTGTTTCACATGATGTTGAAGCTAAATCATGTATATCACAAGTGTTTGAAGCTAAACCATTTGTTTCGCATGGATTCGAAGGTAAGCCTTCTACTTCGCATTGATTTGAAGCTAAATCATGTCTATCGCTAGGATTTGAAGCTAACTCGTTTGTTTCGCATACTGTTGAAGCTAAACCATGTATAACACAAGTATTTGAGCCTGATCCATTTGTTTCGCATGGATTCGAAGATCATTCTCCTAATTTGCATTGATTTGAAGGTAAATCATGCCTTTTGCATGCATTTAAAGCTAACTCGTTTGTTTCACCTGCATTTGAAGCTATATCAGAGATATTCGCAAGTATTTGAAGCTAAATCATTCGTTTCGCATGGATTTGAAGATAAGCCTTCTACTTCGCATTGATTTGATGCTAAATTATGTGTTTCGCATGGATTTGAAGCTAACTCGTTTGTTTCGCCTGCATTTCAAGCCTTATCACTTCTATTCACAAGTATGTGAAGCTAAATCGTTCGTTTCGCATGGATTTGACGCTAAGCCTTCAACTTCGCTTTGACTTGATCCTGAATCACGTGTTTCTCATGGATTTGAGGCTAGCTCGTTTGTTTCGCATGCAGTTGAAGCTAAATCATGTATATCACAAGTATTTGAAGCTAAACCGTTTGATTCGCATGGATTTGAAGATAAGCCTTCTACCTCGCAATGATTTGAAGATAAATCATGTGTTTCGCTTGGATTTGAAGCTAACTCGTTTGTTTCGCATGCTGTTGAAGCTAAATCATGTAAATCACAAGTATTTGAAGCTAAACCATTTGTTTCGCATGGATTCGAAGATAACCCTTCTACTTCGCATTGATTTGAAGCTAAATCATGTGTTTCGCATAGATTGGAAGCTAACTGGTTTGTTTCGCATGCTGTTGAAGCTAAATCATGTATATCACAAGTATTTGAAGCTAAACCATTTGTTTCGCATGGTTTCGAAGATAACCCTTCTACTTCGCATTCATTTGAAGTTAAATCATGTGTTTCGCATGGATTTAAAGCTAACTCGTTTGTTTCGCATACTGTTGAAGCTAAATCATGTATATCAGAAGCATTTGAAGCTAAACCGTTTGAATCGCATGGATTTGAAGCTAAGCCTTCTACCTCGCATTGATTTGAAGATAAATCATGTGTTTCGCTTGGATTTGAAGCTAACTCGTTTGTTTCACATGATGTTGAAGCTAAATCATGTATATCACAAGTGTTTGAAGCTAAACCATTTGTTTCGCATGGATTCGAAGGTAAGTCTTCTACTTCGCATTGATTTGAAGCTAAATCATGTCTATCGCTAGGATTTGAAGCTAACTCGTTTGTTTCGCATACTGTTGAAGCTAAACCATGTATAACACAAGTATTTGAGCCTGATCCATTTGTTTCGCATGGATTCGAAGATCATTCTCCTAATTTGCATTGATTTGAAGGTAAATCATGCCTTTTGCATGCATTTAAAGCTAACTCGTTTGTTTCACCTGCATTTGAGGCTATATCAGAGATATTCGCAAGTATTTGAAGCTAAATCATTCGTTTCGCATGGATTTGAAGATAAGCCTTCTACTTCGCATTGATTTGATGCTAAATCATGTGTTTCGTATGGATTTGAGGCTAACTCGTTTGTTTCGCTTGCAGTTGAATCTAAATCATGTATATCACAAGTATTTGAAGCTGAAGCATTTGTTTCGCATGAATATTAAGTTAAACCATGTGTTTCGCATGACTTGGACGCCAAATAATGTGTTTCGCTTGGCTATGAAGCCCAACTCGTTTGTCTCGACTGCATTTTAAGCTAAATCATGTATATCAGAAATATTTGAAGCTAAACCATTTGTTTCGCATCGATTTGAAACTAAATCGTTTGTTTCGCAGTTGAAGCTAAATCATGTATATCACAAGTATTTGAAGCTGAACCATTTGTTTCGAATAGATTTGAAGCTAAGCCTTCTACTTCGCATTGATTTGAAGCTAAATCATGTGTTTCGCTTGGATTTGAAGCTAATTCGTTTGTTTCGAATGCAGTTGGAGCGAAATCACGTATATCACAAGTATTTGAAGCTGAACCATTTGTTTCTCGAGAACACTCTGCTAAACCATGTGTTTCGAATGAATTTGAAGCCAACTCATGTGTTTCGCATGGATTTGAAGCTATCTCGTTTGCTTCACATGCTGTTGAAGCTAAATCATGTTTATCACAAGTATTTCAATCTAAACCACTTGTTTCGCATGGATTCGAAGATCTGCCTTCCACTTCGCACTGATTTGAAGCTGAATCATTTCTTTCGCTTGAATGTGAAGCTAACACGTTTGTTTCCCAAGCATTTGAAGCTAATTCGTGTGTATCACAAGTATTTGAAGCTGAATTATTTTTTTCGCAAGAATATTGTGCTAAACAATGTGTTGCGAATGAATTTGAAACTAAATCATTCGTTTCGCATGGATTTGAAGATAAGCCTTCTACTTCGCATTGATTTGATGCTAAATCATGTGTTTCGCATGGATTTGAAGCTAACTCGTTTGTTTCGCCTGCATTTCAAGCCTTATCACTTCTATTCACAAGTATGTGAAGCTAAATCGTTCGTTTCGCATGGATTTGACGCTAAGCCTTCAACTTCGCGTTGACTTGATCCTGAATCACGTGTTTCTCATGGATTTGAGGCTAGCTCGTTTGTTTCGCATGCAGTTGAATCTAAATCATGTATATCACAAGTATTTGAAGCTAAACCGTTTGATTCGCATGGATTTGAAGATAAGCCTTCTACCTCGCATTGATTTGAAGATAAATCATGTGTTTCGCTTGGATTTGAAGCTAACTCGTTTGTTTCGCATGCTGTTGAAGCTAAATCATGTATATCACAAGTATTTGAAGCTAAACCATTTGTTTCGCATGGATTCGAAGATAACCCTTCTACTTCGCATTGATTTGAATCTAAATCATCTGTTTCGCATAGATTTGAAGCTAACTGGTTTGTTTCGCATGCTGTTGAAGCTAAATCATGTATATCACAAGTATTTGAAGCTAAATCGTTTGATTCGCATGGATTTGAAGATAAGCCTTCTATCTCGCATTGATTTGAAGATAAATCATGTGTTTCGCTTGGATTTGAAGCTAACTCGTTTGTTTCGCATGCTGTTGAAGCTAAATCATGTATATCACAAGTATTTGAAGCTAAACCATTTGTTTCGCATGGATTCGAAGATAACCCTTCTACTTCGCATTGATTTGAAGCTAAATCATGTGTTTCGCATGGATTTAAAGCTAACTCGTTTGTTTCGCATACTGTTGAAGCTAAATCATGTATATCAGAAGTATTTGAAGCTAAACCGTTTGAATCGCATGGATTTGAAGCTAAGCCTTCTACCTCGCATTGATTTGAAGATAAATCATGTGTTTCGCTTGGATTTGAAGCTAACTCGTTTGTTTCACATGATGTTGAAGCTAAATCATGTATATCACAAGTGTTTGAAGCTAAACCATTTGTTTCGCATGGATTCGAAGGTAAGCCTTCTACTTGCATTGATTTGAAGCTAAATCATGTCTATCGCTAGGATTTGAAGCTAACTCGTTTGTTTCGCATACTGTTGAAGCTAAACCATGTATAACACAAGTATTTGAGCTTGATCCATTTGTTTCGCATGGATTCGAAGATCAGTCTCCTAATTTGCATTGATGTGAAGGTAAATCATGCCTTTTGCATGCATTTAAAGCTAACTCGTTTGTTTCACCTGCATTTGAATCTATATCAGAGATATTCGCAAGTATTTGAAGCTAAATCATTCGTTTCGCATGGATTTGAAGATAAGCCTTCTACTTCGCATTGATTTGATGCTAAATCATGTGTTTCGCATGGATTTGAGGCTAACTCGTTTGTTTCGCATGCAGTTGAATCTAAATCATGTATATCACAAGTATTTGAAGCTGAAGCATTTGTTTCGCATGAATATTAAGTTAAACCATGTGTTTCACATGACTTTGACGCTAAATAATGTGTTTCGCTTGGCTATGAAGCCCAACTCGTTTGTTTCGACTGCATTTTAAGCTAAATCATGTATATCAGAAATATTTGAAGCTAAACCATTTGTTTCGCATCGATTTGAATCTAATCGTTTGTTTCGCAGTTGAAGCTAAATCATGTATATCACAAGTATTTGAAGCTGCACCATTTGTTTCGAATAGATTTGAAGCTAAGCCTTCTACTTCGCATTGATTTGAAGCTAAATCATGTGTTTCGCTTGGATTTGAAGCTAATTCGTTTGTTTCGCATGCAGTTGGAGCGAAATCACGTATATCACAAGTATTTGAAGCTGAACCATTTGTTTCTCGAGAACACTCTGCTAAACCATGTGTTTCGAATGAATTGAAGCCAACTCATGTGTTTCGCATGGATTTGAAGCTATCTCGTTTGCTTCACATGCTGTTGAAGCTAAATCATGTATATCACAAGTATTTCAATCTAAACCACTTGATTCGCATGGATTCGAAGATCTGCCTTCCACTTCGCACTGATTTGAAGCTGAATCATTTCTTTCGCTTGAATGTGAAGCTAACACGTTTGTTTCCCAAGCATTTGAAGCTAATTCGTGTGTATCACAAGTATTTGAAGCTGAATTATTTTTTTCGCAAGAATATTGTGCTAAACAATGTGTTGCGAATGAATTTGAAGCTAAACCATTTGTTCCGTATGGATTCGAAGAAGAGACTTCTACTTCGCATTGATTTGAAGCGAAATCATGTGTTTCGCTTGGATTTGAAGCTAACTCGTTTGTGTCGCATGCAGTTGAATATAAATCATGTATATCACAAGTATTTGAGCTAAACCGTTTTGATTCGCATGGATTTGAAGCTAAGCCTTCTACTTCGCATTGATTTGAAGATAAATCATGTGTGTCGCTTGGATTTGAAGCTCAGCCTTCTACTTCGCATTGATTTGAAGCTAAATAATGTGTTTCGCTTGGATTTTAAGCTAACTCGTTTGTTTCACATGCAGTTGAAGTTAAATCATGAATATCACAGGAATTTGAAGCTAAACGAATTGTTTCGTATGGATTTGAAGATAAGCCTCCTACTTCGCATTGATTTGATGCTAAATAATGTGTTTCGCTTGGATTTTAAGCTTACTCGTTTGTTTCACATGCAGTTGAAGTTAAATCATGAATATCAAAAGTATTTGAAGCTAACGAATTGTTTCGTATGGATTTGAAGATAAGCCTCCTACTTCGCATTGATTTGATGCTAAAACATGTTTTTCGCTTGGATTTGAAGCTAGCTCGTTTGTTTCGCATGCTGTTGAAGCTAAATCATGTATATCACAAGTATTTTGAAGCTAAACCATTCGTTTCGCATGGATTTGACGCTAAGCCTTCTGCTTCGGCATTGATTTGATACTAAATCATGTGTTTCGAAAGGATTTGAAGCTGACTCGTTTGTTCCGCCTGCATTTGAAGCTATATCATGTACATCACAAGTATTTGAATCTGAACCATTTGATTCCCATGAATAGTACGCTAAAACTATGTCTTTCGAATGAATTTGAAGCTAGATCATGTGTTTTAAATGGATTTGAAGCTACACGTTTGTTTCGCATGCATTGAAGCTAAATCATGTATTTCACATATAATTGAAGCTAACGGATTTGTTTCGCATGATTCGAAGATAAGCCTTCTACTTCGCATTGATTTGAATCTAAATCATGTGTTTCGCTTGGATTAAAAGCTAGCTCGTTGGTTTTGCATGCAGTTGAAGCAAAATCACGCATATCACAAGAATTTTAAGCTAAACATTTGATTCGCATGCAGTTGAAGCTAAATCATGTATAAAACAAGTGTTTGAAGCTAAACCAGATGTTTCGTATGGATTTTGAAGCTAAGCCTTCAACTTCGCGTTGACTTGATGCTATATTATGTTTTTCGCTTGGATTTGAAGCTAACACGTTTGTTTCGCATGCTGTTGAAGCTAATCTTGTATATCACAAAGTATTTGAAGCTAATCCATTTGTTCGCGTGGATTCAAAAATCAGCTTCTACTTCCAATTGATTTGAAGGTAAATCATATGTTTCGCATGGATTGAAGCTTAATCGTTTGTATCGCATGCAGTTGAAGCTAAGTCATGTACATCTCAAGTATTTGAAGCTAAACCATCTGTTTCGTGTGGATTCGAATGTAAGCCTTCTACTTCGCATTGATTTGATGCTAAATCATGTGTTTCGCATGGATTGAAGCTAACTCGTTTGTTTCTCTTGCTGTTGAATGTAAGTCGTGTATATCACAAGTGTTTGAAGCTAAACCATTTGTTTCGCATGGATTCGAAGATAAGCCTTCTACTTCGCATTGATTTGAAGCTAAATCATGTGTTTCGCATGGATTTGAAGCTGACTCGTTTGTTTCTCTTGCTGTTGAATGTAAATCATGTATATCACAAGTGTTTGAAGCTAAACCATTTGTTTCGCATGGATTCGAAGGTAAGCCTTCTTCTTCGCATTGATTTGAAGCTAAATCATGTCTATCGCTAGGATTTGAAGCTAAGTCGTTTGTTTCGCATACTGTTGAAGCTAAATCATGTATAACACAAGTATTTGAGCATGAGCCATTCGTTTCGCTGGATTTGAAGCTAAGCTTCTACTTCGCATTGATATGAATCTAAATTCATGTGTTTCGCTTGGATTTGAAGCTAGCTCGTTGGTTTTGCATGCAGTTGAAGCAAAATCACGCATATCACAAGTATTTGAAGCTAAACCATTCGATTCGCATGGATTCGAAGATGAGCTTTCTACATCGCATTGATTTGAAGCTAAATCATGAATTACGCATGTATTTGAAGCTAAATCATGTGTTTTGAATAGATTTGAAGATATCTCGTTTGCTTCCCAAGCAGTTGATGCTAAATCATGTATATCATAAGTATTTGAAGCTAAAGAACTTGATACGCATGGATTTCATTACTAAGCCTTCTACTTCGCATTGATTTGAATGTAAATCATGTCCTTTGCATGGATTTAAAGCTAACCTCGTTTGTTTCACTAGCATTTGAAGCTATATCAGAGATATTCGCACGTATTTGAAGCTAAATCATTCGTTTCGCTGGATTTGAAGCTAAGCCTTCAACTTCGCATTGATATGAATCTAAATCATGTGTTTCGCTTGGATTTGAAGCTACCTCGTTGGTTTTGCATGCAGTTGAAGCAAAATCACGCATATCACAAGTATTTGAAGCTAAACCATTCGATTCGCATGGATTCGAAGATGAGCTTTCTACATCGCATTGATTTGAAGCTAAATCATGAATTACGCATGTATTTGAAGCTAAATCATGTGTTTTGAATAGATTTGAAGATATCTCGTTTGCTTCCCAAGCAGTTGAAGCTAAATCATGTATATCATAAGTATTTGAAGCTAAAGAACTTGATACGCGTGGATTTCATACTAAGCCTTCTACTTCGCATTGATTTGAATGTAAATCATGTCTTTTGCATGGATTTAAAGCTAACTAGTTTGTTTCGCATGCATTTGAAGCTATATCAGTGATATTCGCAAGTATTTGAAGCTAAATCATTCGTTTCGCTGGATTTGAAGCCAAGCCTTCTACTTCGCATTGATTTGATTCTAAATCATGTGTTTCGCATGGATTTGAAGCTAACTCGTTTGTTTCTCTTGCTGTTGAATGTAAGTCATGTATATCACAAGTATTTGAAGCTAAACCATTTGTTTCGCATGGATTCGAAGATAAGCCTTCTACTTCGCATTGATTTTAATCTAAATCATGTGTTTCGCATGGATTTGAAGCTAACTCGTTTGTTTCGCATGCAGTTGAAGGTGAATCATGTATATCACAAGTATTTGAAGCTAAACTATTCGTTTACGGCGATGGATTCGAAGATAAGCCTTCCCACTTCGCATTGATTTGAAGATAAATAATGTGTTTCGCTTGGATTTGAATATAACTAATTTGTTTCGCATGCTGTTGAAGCTAAATCATGTATATCACATGTATTTGAAGCTAAACCATTTGCTTCGCATGGATTCGAAGATCAGCCTTCTACTTCGCATTGATTTGATGCTAAATCATGTGTTTCGCATGGATTTGAAGCTAACTCGTTTGTTTCTCTTGCTGTTGAATGTAAGTCGTGTATATCACAAGTGTTTGAAGCTAAAACCATTTTGTTTCGCATGGATTCGAAGATAAGCCTTCTACTTCGCATTGATTTGAAGCTAAATCATGTGTTTCGCATGGATTTGAAGCTGACTCGTTGTTTCTCTTGCTGTTGAATGTAAATCATGTATATCACAAGTGTTTGAAGCTAAACCATTTGTTTCGCATGGATTCGAAGGTAAGCCTTCTTCTTCGCATTGATTTGAAGCTAAATCATGTCTATCGCTAGGATTTGAAGCTAAGTCGTTTGTTTCGCGATACTGTTGAAGCTAAATCATGTATAACACAAGTATTTGAGCATGAGCCATTTGTTTCGCATGGATTCGAAGATCAGTCTCCTAATTTGCATTGATTTGAAGGTAAATCATGTCTTTTGCATGGATTTAAAGCTAACTCGTTTGTTTCACTAGCATTTGAAGCTATATCAGAGATATTCGCACGTATTTGAAGCTAAATCATTCGTTTCGCTGGATTTGAAGCTAAGCCTTCTACTTCGCATTGATATGAATCTAAATCATGTGTTTCGCTTGGATTTGAAGCTACCTCGTTGGTTTTGCATGCAGTTGAAGCAAAATCACGCATATCACAAGTATTTGAAGCTAAACCATTCGATTCGCATGGATTCGAAGATGAGCTTTCTACATCGCATTGATTTGAAGCTAAATCATGAATTACGCATGTATTTGAAGCTAAATCATGTGTTTTGAATAGATTTGAAGATATCTCGTTTGCTTCCCAAGCAGTTGAAGCTAAATCATGTATATCATAAGTATTTGAAGCTAAAGAACTTGATACGCATGGATTTCATACTAAGCCTTCTACTTCGCATTGATTTGAATGTAAATCATGTCCTTTGCATGGATTTAAAGCTAACTCGTTTGTTTCACTAGCATTTGAAGCTATATCAGAGATATTCGCACGTATTTGAAGCTAAATCATTCGTTTCGCTGGATTTGAAGCTAAGCCTTCAACTTTGCATTGATATGAATCTAAATCATGTGTTTCGCTTGGATTTGAAGCTACCTCGTTGGGTTTTGCATGCAGTTGAAGCAAAATCACGCATATCACAAGTATTTGAAGCTAAACCCATTCGATTCGCATGGATTCGAAGATGAGCTTTCTACATCGCATTGATTTGAAGCTAAATCATGAATTACGCATGTATTTGAAGCTAAATCAATGTGTTTTGAATAGATTTGAAGATATCTCGTTTGCTTCCCAAGCAGTTGAAGCTAAATCATGTATATCATAAGTATTTGAAGCTAAAGAACTTGATACGCGTGGATTTCATACTAAGCCTTCTACTTCGCATTGATTTGAATGTAAATCATGTCTTTTGCATGGATTTAAAGCTAACTAGTTTGTTTCGCATGCATTTGAAGCTATATCAGTGATATTCGCAAGTATTTGAAGCTAAATCATTCGTTTCGCTGGATTTGAAGCCAAGCCTTCTACTTCGCATTGATTTGATTCTAAATCATGTGTTTCGCATGGATTTGAAGCTAACTCGTTTGTTTCTCTTGCTGTTGAATGTAAGTCATGTATATCACAAGTATTTGAAGCTAAACCATTTGTTTCGCATGGATTCGAAGATAAGCCTTCTACTTCGCATTGATTTTAATCTAAATCATGTGTTTCGCATGGATTTGAAGCTAACTCGTTTGTTTCGCATGCAGTTGAAGGTGAATCATGTATATCAACAAGTATTTGAAGCTAAACTATTCGTTCGCATGGATTCGAAGATAAGCCTTCCACTTCGCATTGATTTGAAGATAAATAATGTGTTTCGCTTGGATTTGAATATAACTAATTTGTTTCGCATGCTGTTGAAGCTAAATCATGTATATCACATGTATTTGAAGCTAAACCATTTGCTTCGCATGGATTCGAAGATCAGCCTTCTACTTCGCATTGATTTGATGCTAAATCATGTGTTTCGCATGGATTTGAAGCTAACTCGTTTGTTTCGCATGCTGTTGAAGCTAAATCATGTATATCACAAGTATTTGAAGCTAAACCATTTGTTTCGCATGGATTCGAAGATAAGCCTTCTACTTCGCATTGATTTGATGCTAAATCATGTGTTTCGCATGGATTTGAAGCTAGCTCGTTTGTTTCGCATGCTGTTGAAGCTAAATCATGTATATCACAAGTATTTGAAGCTAAACCATTTGTATCGCATGGGATCGAAGATAAGCCGCCTACTTCGCATTGATTTGAAGCTAAATCATGTGTTCCGCATGGATTTTAAGCTAACTCGTTTGTTTCGCATGCAGTTGAAGCTAAATCATGCATATCACAAGTATTTGCAGCTAAACCATTTGTTTCGCATGGATACGAAGATAAGCCTTCTACTTCGCATTGATTTGAAGTTAAATCAGTGTGTTTCGCATGATTTGAATCTAACTCGTTTATTTCGCATGCTGTTGAAGCTAAATCATGTATATCACAAGTATTTGAAGCTAAACCATTTGTTTCGCATGGATACGAAGATAACCCTTCTACTTCGCATTGATTTGAAGCTAAATCATGTGTTTCGCATGGATTATAAGCTAACTCGTTTGTTTCGCATGCAGTTGAAGCTAAATCGTGTATATCACAAGTATTTGAAGCTAAACTATTCGTTTCGCATGGATTCGAAGGTATGCCTTCCACTTCGCATTGATTTGATGCTAAATCGTGTGTTTCGCAAGGATTTGAAGCTAACTCGTTTGTTTCGCATTGCTGTTGAAGCTAACTCAAGTGTATCAAAAGTATTTGAAGCTAAACCATTTGACTCCCATGGTTTTGAAGCTAAGCTTTCTACTTCGCATTGATTTGAAGATAAATCATGTACTTCGCTTGGATTTGAAGATAACTCATTTGTTTCGCATGCTGTTGAAGCTAAATCATGTTATATCACAAGTATTTGGAAGCTAAACCATTCGTTTCGCATGGATTTGACGCTAAGGCCTTCTGCTTCGCATTGATTTGATACTAAATCATGTGTTTCGAAAGGATTTGAAGCTGACTCGTTTGTTTCGCCCTGCATTTGAAGCTATATCATGTATATCACAAGTATTTGAATCTGAACCATTTGATTCCCATGAATAGTACGCTAAACTATGTCTTTCGAATGAATTTGAAGCTAGATCATGTGTTTTAAATGGATTTGAAGCTAACACGTTTGTTTCGCATGCATTTGAAGCTAAATCATGTATTTCACATATAATTGAAGCTAAACGATTTGTTTCGCATGGATTCGAAGATAAGCCTTCTACTTCGCATTGATTTGAATCTAAATCATGTGTTTCGCTTGGATTTAAAGCTAGGCTCGTTGGTTTTGCATGCAGTTGAAGCAAAATCACGCATATCACAAGAATTTTAAGCTAAACCATTTGATTCGCCATGCAGTTGAAGCTAAATCATGTATAAAACAAGTGTTTGAAGGCTAAACCATATGTTTCGTATGGATTTGAAGCTAAGCTTCAACTTCGCGTTGACTTGATGCTATATTATGTTTTTCGCTTGGATTTGAAGCTAACACGTTTGTTTCGCATTGCTGTTGAAGCTCAATCTTGTATATCACAAGTATTTGAAGCTAATCCATTTGTTTCGCGTGGATTCAAAGATCAGCCTTCTACTTCGCATTGATTTGAAGTTAAATCATATGTTTCGCATGGATTTGAAGCTAATCGTTTGTATCGCATGCAGTTGAAGCTAAGTCATGTACATCTCAAGTATTTGAAGCTAAACCATCTGTTTCGTGTGGATTCGAATGTAAGCCTTCCTACTTCGCATTGATTTGATGCTAAATCATGTGTTTCGCATGGATTTGAAGCTAACTCGTTTGTTTCTCTTGCTGTTGAATGTAAGTCGTGTATATCACAAGTGTTTGAAGCTAAACCATTTGTTTCGCATGGATTCGAAGATAAGCCTTCTACTTCGCATTGATTTGAAGCTAAATCATGTGTTTCGCATGGATTTGAAGCTGACTCGTTTTGTTTCTCTGCTGTTGAATGTAAATCATGTATATCACAAGTGTTTGAAGCTAAACCATTTGTTTCGCATGGATTCGAAGGTAAGCCTTCTTCTTCGCATTGATTTGAAGCTAAATCATGTCTATCGCTAGGATTTGAAGCTAAGTCGTTTGTTTCGCATACTGTTGAAGCTAAATCATGTATAACACAAGTATTTGAGCATGAGCCATTTGTTTCGCATGGATTCGAAGATCAGTCTCCTAATTTGCATTGATTTGAAGGTAAATCATGTCTTTTGCATGGGATTTAAAGCTAACTCGTTTGTTTCACTAGCATTTGAAGGCTATATCAGAGATATTCGCACGTATTTGAAGCTAAATCATTCGTTTCGCTGGATTTGAAGCTAAGCCTTCTACTTCGCATTGATATGAATCTAAATCATGTGTTTCGCTTGGATTTGAAGCTACCTCGTTGGTTTTGCATGCAGTTGAAGCAAAATCACGCATATCACAAGTATTTGAAGCTAAACCATTCGATTCGCATGGATTCGAAGATGAGCTTTCTACATCGCATTGATTTGAAGCTAAATCATGAATTACGCATGTATTTGAAGCTAAATCATGTGTTTTGAATAGATTTGAAGATATCTCGTTTGCTTCCCAAGCAGTTGAAGCTAAATCATGTATATCATAAGTATTTGAAGCTAAAGAACTTGATACGCATGGATTTCATACTAAGCCTTCTACTTCGCATTGATTTGAATGTAAATCATGTCCTTTGCATGGATTTAAAGCTAACTCGTTTGTTTCACTAGCATTTGAAGCTATATCAGTGATATTCGCAAGTATGTTGAAGCTAAATCATTCGTTTCGGCTGGATTTGAAGCCAAGCCTTCTACTTCGCATTGATTTGATTCTAAATCAATGTGTTTCGCATGGATTTGAAGCTAACTCGTTTGTTTCTCTTGCTGTTGAATGTAAGTCATGTATATCACAAGTATTTGAAGCTAAACCATTTGTTTCGCATGGATTCGAAGATAAGCCTTCTACTTCGCATTGATTTTAATCTAAATCATGTGTTTCGCATGGATTTGAAGCTAACTCGTTTGTTTCGCATGCAGTTGAAGGTGAATCATGTATATCACAAGTATTTGAAGCTAACTATTCGTTTCGCATGGATTCGAAGATAAGCCTTCCACTTCGCATTGATTTGAAGATAAATAATGTGTTTCGCTTGGATTTGAATATAACTAATTTGTTTCGCATGCTGTTGAAGCTAAATCATGTATATCACATGTATTTGAAGCTAAACCATTTGCTTCGTATGGATTCGAAGATCAGCCTTCTACTTTCGCATTGATTTGATGCTAAATCATGTGTTTCGCATGGATTTGAAGCTAACTCGTTTGTTTCGCATGCTGTTGAAGCTAAATCATGTATATCACAAGTATTTGAAGCTAAACCATTTGTTTCGCATGGATTCGAAGATAAGCCTTCTACTTCGCATTGATTTGATGCTAAATCATGTGTTTCGCATGGATTTGAAGCTAGCTCGTTTGTTTCGCATGCTGTTGAAGCTAAATCATGTATATCACAAGTATTTGAAGCTAAACCATTTGTATCGCATGGGATCGAAGATAAGCCGCCTACTTCGCATTGATTTGAAGCTAAATCATGTGTTCCGCATGGATTTTAAGCTAACTCGTTTGTTTCGCATGCAGTTGAAGCTAAATCATGCATATCACAAGTATTTGCAGCTAAACCATTTGTTTCGCATGGATACGAAGATAAGCCTTCTACTTCGCATTGATTTGAAGTTAAATCATGTGTTTCGCATGGATTTGAATCTAACTCGTTTATTTCGCATGCTGTTGAAGCTAAATCATGTATATCACAAGTATTTGAAGCTATATCATACGTTTCGCATGCATTCCAAGATAACCCTTCTAATTCGCATTAATTTGAAGATAAATCATGTGTTTCGCTTGGATTTGAAGCTAACTCGTTTGTTTCGCATGCTGTTGAAGCTAAATCAAGTGTATCAAAAGTATTTGAAGCTAAACCATTTGCTTCGCATGGATTCGAAGATCAGCCTTCTACTTCGCATTGATTTGAAGCTAAATCATGTCTTCCGCATGGAATTTAAGCTAACCCGTTTGTATCGCATGCAGTTGAAGCTAAATCATGTACATCACAAGTATTTGAAGCTAAACTATTCGTTACGCATGGATTCGAATTTAACTCGTTTGTTTCGCATGCAGTTGAAGCTAAATCACGTATATCACAAGTATTTGCAGCTAAACCATTTGTTTCGCATGGATTCGAAGATAAGCCTTCTACTTCGCATTGATTTTAATCTAAATCATGTGTTTCGCATGGATTTGAAGCTAACTCGTTTATTTCGCATGCTGTTGATGCTAAATCATGTAATCACACGTATTGCAGCTAAACCATTTGTTACGCATGGATTCGAAGATCAGCCTTCTACTTCGCATTGATTTGAAGCTAAATCATGTGTTTCGAATGGATTTGAAGCTAACTCGTTTGTTTCTCTTGCTGTTGAATGTAAATAATGTATATCAAAAGTGTTTGAAGCTAAACCATTTGTTTCGCATGGATTCGGAGATCAGCCTTCTAGTTCGCATTCATTTGAAGCTAAATCATGTGTTTCGCATGGATTTGAAGCTGACGCGTTTGTTTCGCCTGCATTTGAAGCTATATCATGTATATCACAAGTATTGAATCTGAACCATTTGATTCCCATGAATAGTACGCTAAACCATGTCTTCCTAATGAATTTGAAGCTAAATCATATGTTTTGAATGACTTTGAAGCTAACTCGTTGTTTCGCATGCATTTGAAGCTAAATCATGTATATCACATATAATTGAAGCTAAACCATTTGTTTCGCATGGATTCGAAGTTAAGCCTTCTACTTCGCATTGATTTGAAGCTAAATCATGTCTATCGCTAGGATTTGAAGCTAACTCGTTTGTTTCGGCATACTGTTGAAGCTAAATCATGTATAACACAAATATTTGAGCCTGAGCCATTTGTTTCGCATGGATTCGAAGATCCTAGCCTCCTAATTTGCATTGATTTGATGGTAAATCATGTCTTTTGCGTGGATTTGAAGCTAACACGTTTGTTTCGCAAGCAGTTGAAGCTAAATCATGTATAAAACAAAGTGTTTGAAGCTAAACCATTTGTTTCGTATGGGTTTGAAAACTAAGCCTTCAACTTCGCGTTGACTTGATGCTATATTTTGTTTTTCGCTTGTATTTGAAGCTAACTCGTTTGTTTCGAATGGATTCGACGATCAGCCATCTGCTTCGCATTGATTTTAAGCCAAATCATGTCTTTCGCATCGATTTGAAGCTAACTCGATTGTTTCGCCTGCATTTGAAGCAAAATCATGTATATCACAAGTATTTGAAGCTAAACCATTTGTTTCGCATGGGATTCGAAGATAAGCCTCCTACTTCGCATTGAATTGAAGCTAAATCATGTGTTTCAATGGATTTGAAGCTAACACGTTTGTTTCGCATGCTGTTGAACCTAAATCATGTACATTACAAGTATTTGAAGCTAAACCATCTGTTTCGTGTGGATTCGAAGGTAAGCCTTCTACTTCGCATTGATTCGGTGCTAAATCATGTGTTTCGCATGGATTTGAAGCTAACTCGTTTGTTTCTCTTCTGCTGTGGAATGTAAATCATGTATATCACAAGTGTATGAAGCTACAATCCAGTTTTTGTTTCGCATGGATTCGAAGGTAAGCCCTACTACTTCGCATTGATTTGATGCTAAGTCATGAGTTTCGCATGGATTTGAAGCTAAATCATGTGTTTTGAATGGATGTGAAGTTAACTCGTTTGCTTCCCAAGCAGTTGTAGCTAAATCATGTATATCATAAGTATTTGAAGCTAAAGAAATTGATTCGCATGGATTTCATACTAAGCCTTCTACTTCGCATTGATTTGAAGGTAAATCATGACTTTTGCATGGATTTAAATCTAACGCGTTTGTTTCGCCTGCATTTGAAGCTATATCAGTGATATTCGCAAGTATTTGAAGCTAAATCATTCGCTTCGCTGGATTTGAATCTAAGCCTTCTACTTCGCAATGATGTGATTCTAAATCATGTGTTTTGCTTGGATTTGAAGATAACTTGTTTGTTTCGCATGCAGTTAAGCTAAATAATGTATATCACAAGTATTTGAAGTTAAACCGTTTGATTCGCATCGATTTGAAGCTAACTCGTTTGTTTCGCCTGCATTTGAAGCTAAATCATGTATATCTTAAGTATTTGAAGCTAAACCATTTGTTTCGCATGGACTCGATGATAAGCCTTCTACTTCGCATTGATTTGATGTTAAATCATATGTTTCGCATGGATTTGAAGCTATCTAGTTTGTTTCGCATGCACTTGACTATAAATCAAGTATATCACAAGTATTTGAAGCTAAACCGTTTGATTCGCATGGATTTGAAGCTAAGCCTTCTACCTCGCATTGATTTGAAGATAAATCATGTGTTCCGCATGGATTTTAAGCTAACTCGTTTGTTTCGCATGCAGTTGAAGCTAAATCATGTATATCACAAGTATTTACAGCTAAACCATTTGTTTCGCATGGATACGAAGATAAGCCTTCTACTTCGCATTGATTTGAAGTTAAATCATGTGTTTCGCATGGATTTGAATCTAACTCGTTTATTTCGCACGCTGTTGAAGCTAAATCATGTATATCACAAGTATTTGAAGCTAAACCATTTGTTTCGCATGGATACGAAGATAACCCTTCTACTTCGCATTGATTTGAAGCTAAATCATGTGTTTCGCATTGATTATAAGCTAACTCGTTTGTTTCGCATGCAGTTGAAGCTAAATCGTGTATATCACAAGTATTTGAAGCTAAACCATTTGTTTCGCATGGATTCGAAGATAAGCCTTCTACTTCGCATTGATTTTAATCTAAATCATGTGTTTCGCATGGATTTGAAGCTAACTCGTTTGTTTCGCATGCAGTTGAAGCTGAATCATGTATATCACAAGTATTTGAAGCTAAACTATTCGTTTCGCATGGATTCGAAGATAAGCCTTCCACTTCGCATTGATTTGATGCTAAATCATGTGTTTCGCATGGATTTCAAGCTAACTCGTTTGTTTCGCATGCTGTTGAAGCTAAATCATGTATATCACAAGTATTTGAAGCTATATCATACGTTTCGCATGGATTCCAAGATAACCCTTCTAATTCGCATTAATTTGAAGATAAATCATGTGTTTCGCTTGGATTTGAAGCTAACTCGTTTGTTTCGCATGCTGTTGAAGCTAAATCAAGTGTATCAAAAGTATTTGAAGCTAAACCATTTGCTTCGCATGGATTCGAAGATCAGCCTTCTACTTCGCATTGATTTGAAGCTAAATCATGTCTTCCGCATGGATTTTAAGCTAACCCGTTTGTATCGCATGCAGTTGAAGCTAAATCATGTACATCACAAGTATTTGAAGCTGAACTATTCGTTACGCATGGATTCGAATTTAACTCGTTTGTTTCGCATGCAGTTGAAGCTAAATCACGTATATCACAAGTATTTGCAGCTAAACCATTTGTTTCGCATGGATTCGAAGATAAGCCTTCTACTTCGCATTGATTTTAATCTAAATCATGTGTTTCGCATGGATTTGAAGCTAACTCGTTTATTTCGCATGCTGTTGATGCTAAATCATGTAATCACACGTATTTGCAGCTAAACCATTTGTTACGCATGGATTCGAAGATCAGCCTTCTACTTCGCATTGATTTGAAGCTAAATCATGTGTTTCGCATGGATTTGAATCTAACTCGTTTATTTCGCATGCTGTTGAAGCTAAATCATGTATATCACAAGTATAAGAAGCTAAAACATTTGTTTCGCATTTATTCGAAGCTAAGCCTTCTACTTCGCATTGATTTGAGGCTAAATCATGTGTTTCGCTTGGTTTTGAAAATAACTCGTTTTTTTCGCATGCTGTTAAAGCTAAATCATGTATATCACAAGTATTTGAAGCTATATCATACGTTTCGCATGGATTCCATGACAACCCTTCTAATTCGCATTGATTTGAAACTAAATCATGTGTTTCGCATGGATTTGAAGCTAACTCGTTTGTTTCGCATGCTGTTGAAGCTAAATCATGTAGATCACAAGTATTTGAAACTAAACCATTTGTTACGCATGGATTCGAAGATCAGCCTTCTACTTAGCATTGATTTGATGCTAAATCATGTGTTTCGCATGGATTTGAATCTAACTCGTTTGTTTCGCATGCTGTTGAAGCTAAATCATGTATATCACAAGTATTTGAAGCTAAACCATTTGCTTCGCATGGATTCGAAGATCAGCCTTCTACTTCGCATTGATTTGAAGCTAAATCATGTGTTTCGCATGGATTTGAAGCTAACTCGTTTGCATCGCATGCTGTTGAAGCTAAATCATATATATCACAAGTATTTGAAGCTAAACCATTTGTTTCGCATTTATTCGAAGCTAAGCCTTCTACTTCGCATTGATTTGAGGCTAAATCATGTGTTTCGCTTGGTTTTGAAGCTAACTCGTTTTTTTCGCATGCAGTTGTAGCTAAATCATGTATATCACAAGTATTTGAAGCTAAACCATTTGTTTCGCATGGATTCGAAGATAAGCCTTCTACTTCGCATTGATTTTAATCTAAATCATGTGTTTCGCATGGATTTACAGCTAACTCGTTTGTTTCGCATGCAGTTGAAGCTAAATCATGTATATCACAAGTATTTGCAGCTAAACCATTTGTTTCGCATGGATACGAAGATAGCCTTCTACTTCGCATTGATTTGAAGTTAAATCATGTGTTTCGCATGGATTTGAATCTAACTCGTTTATTTCGCATGCTGTTGAAGCTAAATCATGTATATCACAAGTATTTGAAGCTAAACCATTTGTTCGCATGGATACGAAGATAACCCTTCTACCTTCGCATTGATTTGAAGCTAAATCATGTGTTTCGCATGGATTATAAGCTAACTCGTTTGTTTCGCATGCAGTGAAGCTAAATCGTGTATATCACAAGTATTTGAAACTAAACCATTTGTTACGCATGGATTCGAAGATCAGCCTTCTACTTAGCATTGATTTGAGATGCTAAATCATGTGTTCGCATGGATTTGAATCTAACTCGTTGGTTCGCATGCTGTTGAAGCTAAATCATGTATATCACAAGTATTTGAAGCTAAACCATTTGCTTCGCATGGATTCGAAGATCAGACTTCTACTTCGCATTGATTTGAAGCTAAATCATGTGTTTCGCATGGATTTGAAGCTAACTCGTTTGCATCGCATGCAGTTGAAGCTAAATCATGTATATCACAAGTATTTGCAGCTAAACCATTTGTTTCGCATGGATACGAAGATAAGCCTTCTACTTCGCATTGATTTGAAGTTAAATCATGTGTTTCGCTTGGATTTGAATCTAACTCGTTTATTTCGCATGCTGTTGAAGCTAAATCATGTATATCACAAGTATTTGAAGCTAAACCATTTGTTTCGCATGGATACGAAGATAACCCTTCTACTTCGCATTGATTGAAGCTAAATCATGTGTTTCGCATGGATTATAAGCTAACTCGTTTGTTTCGCATGCAGTTGAAGCTAAATCGTGTATATCACAAGTATAAGAAGCTAAACCATTTGTTTCGCATTTATTCGAAGCTAAGCCTTCTACTTCGCATTGATTTGAGGCTAAATCATGTGTTTCGCTTGGTTTTGAACATAACTCGTTTTTTTCGCATGCTGTTGAAGCTAAATCATGAATATCACAAGTATTTGAAGGTATATAATACGTTTCGCATGGATTCCCAAGATAACCCTTCTAATTCGCATTGATTTGAAGCTAAATCATGTGTTTCGCATGGATTTGAAGCTAACTCGTTTGTTTCGCATGCTGTTGAAGCTAAATCATGTAGATCACAAGTATTGAAACTAACCATTTGTTACGCATGGATTCGAAGATCAGCCTTCTACTTAGCATTGATTTGATGCTAAATCATGTGTTCGCATGGATTTGAATCTAACTCGTTTGTTTCGCATGCTGTTGAAGCTAAATCATGTATATCACAAGTATTTGAAGCTAAACCATTTGCTTCGCATGGATTCGAAGATCAGCCTTCTACTTCGCATTGATTTGAAGCTAAATCATGTGTTTCGCATGGATTTGAAGCTAACTCGTTTGCATCGCATGCTGTTGAAGCTAAATCATATATATCACAAGTATTTGAAGCTAAACCATTTGTTTCGCATTTATTCGAAGCTAAGCCTTCTACTTCGCATTGATTTGAGGCTAAATCATGTGTTTCGCTTGGTTTTGAAGCTAACTCGTTTTTTTCGCATGCAGTTGTAGCTAAATCATGTATATCACAAGTATTTGCAGCTAAACCATTTGTTACGCATGGATTCGAAGATCAGCCTTCTACTTCGCATTGATTTGAAGCTAAATCATGTGTTTCGCATGGATTTGAATCTAACTCGTTTATTTCGCATGCTGTTGAAGCTAAATCATGTATATCACAAGTATAAGAAGCTAAACCATTTGTTTCGCATTTATTCGAAGCTAAGCCTTCTACTTCGCATTGATTTGAGGCTAAATCATGTGTTTCGCTTGGTTTTGAAAATAACTCGTTTTTTTCGCATGCTGTTAAAGCTAAATCATGTATATCACAAGTATTTGAAGCTATATCATACGTTTCGCATGGATTCCAAGACAACCCTTCTAATTCGCATTGATTTGAAGCTAAATCATGTGTTTCGCATGGATTTGAAGCTAACTCGTTTGTTTCGCATGCTGTTGAAGCTAAATCATGTAGATCACAAGTATTTGAAACTAAACCATTTGTTACGCATGGATTCGAAGATCAGCCTTCTACTTAGCATTGATTTGATGCTAAATCATGTGTTTCACATGGATTTGAATCTAACTCGTTTGTTTCGCATGCTGTTGAAGCTAAATCATGTATATCACAAGTATTTGAAGCTAAACCATTTGCTTCGCATGGATTCGAAGATCTAGCCTTCTACTTCGCATTGATTTGAAGCTAAATCATGTGTTTCGCATGGATTTGAAGCTAACTCGTTTGCATCGCATGCTGTTGAAGCTAAATCATATATATCACAAGTATTTGAAGCTAAACCATTTGTTCGCATTTATTCGAAGCTAAGCCTTCTACTTCGCATTGATTTGAGGCTAAATCATGTGTTTCGCTTGGTTTGAAGCTAACTCGTTTTTTTCGCATGCAGTTGTAGCTAAATCATGTATATCACAAGTATTTGAAGCTAAACCATTTGTTTCGCATGGATTCGAAGATAAGCCTTCTACTTCGCATTGATTTTAATCTAAATCATGTGTTTCGCATGGATTTGAAGCTAACTCGTTTATTTCGCATGCTGTTGATGCTAAATCATGTAATCACACGTATTTGCAGCTAAACCATTTGTTACGCATGGATTCGAAGATCAGCCTTCTACTTCGCATTGATTTGAAGCTAAATCATGTGTTTCGCATGGATTTGAATCTAACTCGTTTATTTCGCATGCTGTTGAAGCTAAATCATGTATATCACAAGTATAAGAAGCTAACCATTTGTTTCGCATTTATTCGAAGCTAAGCCTTCTACTTCGCATTGATTTGAGGCTAAATCATGTGTTTCGCTTGGTTTTGAAAATAACTCGTTTTTTCGCATGCTGTTAAAGCTAAATCATGTATATCACAAGTATTTGAAGCTATATCATACGTTTCGCATGGATTCCAAGACAACCCTTCTAATTCGCATTGATTTGAAGCTAAATCATGTGTTTCGCATGGATTTGAAGCTAACTCGTTTGTTTCGCATGCTGTTGAAGCTAAATCATGTAGATCACAAGTATTTGAAACTAAACCATTTGTTACGCATGGATTCGAAGATCAGCCTTCTACTTAGCATTGATTTGATGCTAAAATCATGTGTTTCACATGGATTTGAATCTAACTCGTTTGTTTCGCATGCTGTTGAAGCTAAATCATGTATATCACAAGTATTTGAAGCTAAACCATTTGCTTCGCATGGGATTCGAAGATCAGCCTTCTACTTCGCATTGATTTGAAGCTAAATCATGTGTTTCGCATGATTTGAAGCTAACTCGTTTGCATCGCATGCTGTTGAAGCTAAATCATATATATCACAAGTATTTGAAGCTAAACCATTTGTTTCGCATTTATTCGAAGCTAAGCCTTCTACTTCGCATTGATTTGAGGCTAAATCATGTGTTTCGCTTGGTTTTGAAGCTAACTCGTTTTTTTCGCATGCAGTTGTAGCTAAATCATGTATATCACAAGTATTTGAAGCTAACCATTTGTTTCGCATGGATTCGAAGATAAGCCTTCTACTTCGCATTGATTTTAATCTAAATCATGTGTTTCGCATGGATTTAAGCTAACTCGTTTGTTTCGCATGCAGTTGAAGCTAAATCATGTATATCACAAGTATTTGAAGCTAAACCATTTGTTTCGCATGGATACGAAGATCAGCCTTCTACTTAGCATTGATTTGATGCTAAATCATGTGTTTCGCATGGATTTGAATCTAACTCGTTTGGTTCGCATGCTGTTGAAGCTAAATCATGTATATCACAAGTATTTGAAGCTAAACCATTTGCTTCGCATGGATTCGAAGATCAGCCTTCTACTTCGCATTGATTTGAAGCTAAATCATGTGTTTCGCATGGATTTGAAGCTAACTCGTTTGCATCGCATGCTGTTGAAGCTAAATCATATATATCACAAGTATTTGAAGCTAAACCATTTGTTTCGCATTTATTCGAAGCTAAGCCTTCTACTTCGCATTGATTTGAGGGCTAAATCATGTGTTTCGCTTGGTTTTGAAGCTAACTCGTTTTTTTCGCATGCAGTTGTAGCTAAATTATGTATATCACAAGTATTTGAAGCTAAACCATTTGTTTCGCATGGATTCGAAGATAAGCCTTCTACTTCGCATTGATTTTAATCTAAATCATGTGTTTCGCATGGATTTAAAGCTAACTCGTTTGTTTCGCATGCAGTTGAAGCTAAATCATGTATATCACAAGTATTTGCAGCTAAACCATTTGTTTCGCATGATACGAAGATAAGCCTTCTACTTCGCATTGATTTGAAGTTAAATCATGTGTTTCGCATGGATTTGAATCTAACTCGTTTATTTCGCATGCTGTTGAAGCTAAATCATGTATATCACAAGTATTTGAAGCTAAACCATTTGTTTCGCATGGATACGAAGATAACCCTTCTACTTTCGCATTGATTTGAAGCTAAATCATGTGTTTCGCATGGATTATAAGCTAACTCGTTTGTTTCGCATGCAGTTGAAGCTAAATCGTGTATATCACAAGTATAAAGAAGCTAAACCATTTGTTCGCATTTATTCGAAGCTAAGCCTTCTACTTCGCATTGATTTGAGGCTAAATCATGTGTTTCGCTTGGTTTTGAAAATAACTCGTTTTTTTCGCATGCTGTTAAAGCTAAATCATGTATATCACAAGTATTTGAAGCTATATCATACGTTTCGCATGGATTCCAAGACAACCCTTCTAATTCGCATTGATTTGAAGCTAAATCATGTGTTTCGCATGGATTTGAAGCTAACTCGTTTGTTTCGCATGCTGTTGAAGCTAAATCATGTAGATCACAAGTATTTGAAACTAAACCATTTGTTACGCATGGATTCGAAGATCAGCCTTCTACTTAGCATTGATTTGATGCTAAATCATGTGTTTCGCATGGATTTGAATCTAACTCGTTTGTTTCGCATGCTGTTGAAGCTAAATCATGTATATCACAAGTATTTGAAGCTAAACCATTTGCTTCGCATGGATTCGAAGATCAGCCTTCTACTTCGCATTGATTTGAAGCTAAATCATGTGTTTCGCATGGATTTGAAGCTAACTCGTTTGCATCGCATGCTGTTGAAGCTAAATCATATATATCACAAGTATTTGAAGCTAAACCATTTGTTTCGCATTTATTCGAAGCTAAGCCTTCTACTTCGCATTGATTTGAGGCTAAATCATGTGTTCGCTTGGTTTTGAAGCTAACTCGTTTTTTTCGCATGCAGTTGTAGCTAAATCATGTATATCACAAGTATTTGAAGCTAAACCATTTGTTTTCGCATGGATTCGAAGATAAGCCTTCTACTTCGCATTGATTTTAATCTAAATCATGTGTTTCGCATGGATTTAAAGCTAACTCGTTTGTTTCGCATGCAGTTGAAGCTAAATCATGTATATCACAAGTATTTGCAGCTAAACCATTTGTTTCGCATGGATACGAAGATAAGCCTTCTACTTCGCATTGATTTGAAGTTAAATCATGTGTTTCGCATGGATTTGAATCTAACTCGTTTATTTCGCATGCTGTTGAAGCTAAATCATGTATATCACAAGTATTTGAAGCTAAACCATTTGTTTCGCATGGATACGAAGATAACCCTTCTACTTCGCATTGATTTGAAGCTAAATCATGTGTTTCGCATGGATTATAAGCTAACTCGTTTGTTTCGCATGCAGTTGAAGCTAAATCGTGTATATCACAAGTATTTGAAGCTAAACCATTTGTTTCGCATGGATTCGAAGATAAGCCTCCTACTTAGCATTGATTTGATGCTAAATCATGTGTTTCGCATGGATTTGAATCTAACTCGTTACTTGTTTCGCATGCTGTTGAAGCTAAATCATGTATATCACAAGTATTTGAAGCTAAACCATTTGCTTCGCATGGATTCGAAGATCAGCCTTCTACTTCGCATTGATTTGAAGCTAAATCATGTGTTCGCATGGATTTGAAGCTAACTCGTTTGCATCGCATGCTGTTGAAGCTAAATCATATATATCACAAGTATTTGAAGCTAAACCATTTGTTTCGCATTTATTCGAAGCTAAGCCTTCTACTTCGCATTGATTTGAGGCTAAATCATGTGTTTCGCTTGGTTTTGAAGCTAACTCGTTTTTTTCGCATGCAGTTGTAGCTAAATCATGTATATCACAAGTATTTGAAGCTAAACCATTTGTTTCGCATGGATTCGAAGATAAGCCTTCTACTTCGCATTGATTTTAATCTAAATCATTTGTTTTGCATGGATTTAAAGCTAACTCGTTTGTTTCGCATGCAGTTGAAGCTAAATCATGTATATCACAAGTATTTGCAGCTAAACCATTTGTTTCGCATGGATACGAAGATAAGCCTTCTACTTCGCATTGATTTGAAGTTAAATCATGTGTTTCGCATGGATTTGAAATCTAACTCGTTTATTTCGCATGCTGTTGAAGCTAAATCATGTATATCACAAGTATTTGAAGCTAAACCATTTGTTTCGCATGGATACGTAGATAACCCTTCTACTTCGCATTGATTTGAAGCTAAATCATGTGTTTCGCATGGATTATAAGCTAACTCGTTTGTTTCGCATGCAGTTGAAGCTAAATCGTGTATATCACAAGTATAAGAAGCTAAACCATTTGTTTCGCATGGATTCGAAGATAAGCCTTCTACTTCGCATTGATTTAATCTAAATCATGTGTTTCGCATGGATTTGAAGCTAACTCGTTTGTTTCGCATGCTGTTGAAGCTAAATCATGTAGATCACAAGTATTAGAAACTAAACCATTTGTTACGCATGGATTCGAAGATCAGCCTTCTACTTAGCATTGATTTGATGCTAAATCATGTGTTTCGCATGGATTTGAATCTAACTCGTTTGTTTCGCATGCTGTTGAAGCTAAATCATGTATATCACAAGTATTTGAAGCTAACCATTTGCTTCGCATGGATTCGAAGATCAGCCTTCTACTTCGCATTGATTTGAAGCTAAATCATGTGTTTCGCATGGATTTGAAGCTAACTCGTTTGCATCGCATGCTGTTGAAGCTAAATCATATATATCACAAGTATTTGAAGCTAACCATTTGTTTCGCATTTATTCGAAGCTAAGCCTTCTACTTCGCATTGATTTGAGGCTAAATCTTGTGTTTCGCTTGGTTTGAAGCTAACTCGTTTTTTCGCATGCAGTTGTAGCTAAATCATGTATATCACAAGTATTTGAAGCTAAACCATTTGTTTCGCATGGATTCGAAGATAAGCCTTCTACTTCGCATTGATTTTAATCTAAATCATGTGTTTCGCATGGATTTAAAGCTAACTCGTTTGTTTTCGCATGCAGTTGAAGCTAAATCATGTATATCACAAGTATTTGCAGCTAAACCATTTGTTTCGCATGGATACGAAGATAAGCCTTCTACTTCGCATTGATTTGAAGTTAAATCATGTGTTTCGCATGGATTTGAATCTAACTCGTTTATTTCGCATGCTGTTGAAGCTAAATCATGTATATCACAAGTATTTGAAGCTAAACCATTTGTTTCGCATGGATACGAAGATAACCCTTCTACTTCGCATTGATTTGAAGCTAAATCATGTGTTTCGCATGGATTATAAGCTAACTCGTTTGTTTCGCATGCAGTTGAAGCTAAATCGTGTATATCACAAGTATTTGAAGCTAAACCATTTGTTTCGCATGGATTCGAAGATAAGCCTTCTACTTCGTATTGATTTTAATCTAAATCATGTGTTTCGCATGGATTTGAAGCTAACTCGTTTGTTTCGCATGCAGTTGAAGCTGAATCATGTATATCACAAGTATTTGAAGCTAAACTATTCGTTTCGCATGGATTCGAAGATAAGCCTTCTACTTCGCATTGATTTGAAGCTAAATCATGTGTTTCGCATGGATTATAAGCTAACTCGTTTTTTTCGCATGCAGTTGTAGCTAAATCATGTATATCACAAGTATTTGAAGCTAAACCATTTGTTTCGCATGGATTTGAAGATAAGCCTTCTACTTCGTATTGATTATAATCTAAATCATGTGTTTCGCGTGGATTTAAAGCTAACTCGTTTGTTTCGCATGCAGTTGAAGCTGAATCATGTATATCACAAGTATTTGAAGCTAACCTATTCGTTTCGCATGGATTCGAAGATAAGCCTTCCACTTCGCATTGATTTGATGCTAAATCATGTTTTTCGCAAGGATTTGAAGCTAACTCGTTTGTTTCGCATGCTGTTGAAGCTAACTCAAGTGTATCACAAGTATTTGAAGTTAAACCATTTGCTTCGCATGGATTCGAAGATCAGCCTTCTACTTCGCATTGATTTTAATCTAAATCATGTGTTTCGCATGGATTTGATGCTAACTCGTTTGTTTCGCATGCAGTTGAAGCTGAATCATGTATATCACAAGTATTTGAAGCTAAACTATTCGTTTCGCATGGATTCGAAGATAAGCCTTCCACTTCGCATTGATTTGATGCTAAATCATGTGTTTCGCATGGATTTCAAGCTAACTCGTTTGTTTCGCATGCTGTTGAAGCTAAATCATGTATATCACAAGTATTTGAAGCTATATCATACGTTTCGCATGGATTCCAAGATAACCCTTCTAATTCGCATTGATTTGAATCTAAATCATGTGTTTCGCATGGATTTGAAGATAACTCGTTTGTTTCGCATGCTGTTGAAGATAAATCATGTATGTCACAAGTATTTGAAGCTAAACCATTTGTTACGCATGGATTCGAAGATCAGCCTTCTACTTAGCATTGATTTGATGCTAAATCATGTGTTTCGCATGGATTTGAAGCTAACTCGTTTGTTTCGCATGCTGTTGAAGCTAAATCATGTATATCACAAGTATTTGAAGCTATATCATTTGTTTCGCATGGATTCGAAGATAACCCTTCTAATTCGCATTGATTTGAGGCTAAATCATGTGTTTCGCTTGGATTTGAAGCTAACTCGTTTGTTTCGCATGCTGTTGAAGCTAACTCAAGTGTATCAAAAGTATTTGAAGCTAACCATTTGCTTCGCATGGATTCGAAGATCAGCCTTCTACTTCGCATTGATTTGATGCTAAATCATGTGTTTCGCATGGATTTGAAGCTAACTCGTTTGTTTCGCATGCTGTTGAAGCTAAATCATGTATATCACAAGTATTTGAAGCTAAACTATTTGTATCGATGGGATCGAAGATAAGCCTCCTACTTCGCATTGATTTGAAGCTAAATCATGTGTTTCGCATGGATTTGAAGCTAACTCGTTTGTATCGCATGCTGTTGAAGCTAAATCATATATATCACAAGTATTTGAAGCTAAACCATTTGTTTCGCATTTATTCGAAGCTAAGCCGTCTACTTCGCATTGATTTGAGGCTAAATCATGTGTTTCGCTTGGTTTTGAAGCTAACTCGTTTTTTTCGCATGCAGTTGTAGCTAAATCTTGTATATCACAAGTATTTGAAGCTAAACCATTTGCTTCGCATGATTCGAAGATCAGCCTTCTACTTCGCATTGATTTTAATCTAAATCATGTCTTTCGCATGGATTTAAAGCTAACTCGTTTGTTTCGCATGCAGTTGAAGCTGAATCATGTATATCACAAGTATTTGAAGCTAAACTATTCGTTTCGCATGGATTCGAAGGTATGCCTTCCACTTCGCATTGATTTGATGCTAAATCGTGTGTTTCGCAAGGATTTGAAGCTAACTCGTTTGTTTCGCATGCTGTTGTAGCTAACTCAAGTGTATCAAAAGTATTTGAAGCTAAACCATTTGATTCCCATGGTTTTGAAGCTAAGCTTTCTACTTCGCATTGATTTGAAGATAAATCATGTACTTCGCTTGGATTTGAAGATAACTCATTTGTTTTCGCATGCTGTTGAAGCTAAATCATGTATATCACAAGTATTTGAAGCTAAACCATTTGCTTCGCATGGATTCAAAGATCAGCCTTCTACTTCGCATTGATTTGATGCTAAATCATGTGTTTCGCATGGATTTGAAGCTAACTCGTTTGTTTCGCATGCTGTTGAAGCTAAATCATGAATATCACAAGTATTTGAAGGTATATAATACGTTTCGCATGGATTCCAAGATAACCCTTCTAATCGCATTGATTTGAAGCTAAATCATGTGTTTCGCATGGATTTGAAGCTAACTCGTTTGTTTCGCATGCTGGTTGAAGCTAAATCATGTATATCACAAGTATTTGAAGCTAAACCATTTGTTTCGCATTTATTCGAAGCTAAGCCTTCTACTTCGCATTGATTTGAGGCTAATCATGTGTTTCGCTTGGTTTTGAAGCTAACTCGTTTTTTTCGCATGCAGTTGTAGCTAAAATCATGTATATCACAAGTATTTGAAGCTAAACCATTTGTTTCGCATGGATTCGAAGATAAGCCTTCTACTTCGCATTGATTTTAATCTAAATCATGTGTTTCGCATGGATTTAAAGCTAAACTCGTTTGTTTCGCATGCAGTTGAAGCTAAATCATGTATATCACAAGTATTTGCAGCTAAACCATTTGTTTCGCATGGATACGAAGATAAGCCTTCTACTTCGCATTGATTTGAAGTTAAATCATGTGTTTCGCATGGATTTGAATCTAACTCGTTTATTTCGCATGCTGTTGAAGCTAAATCATGTATATCACAAGTATTTGAAGCTAAACCATTTGTTTCGCATGGATACGAAGATAACCCTTCTACTTCGCATTGATTTGAAGCTAAATCATGTGTTTCGCATGGATTATAAGCTAACTCGTTTGTTTCGCATGCAGTTGAAGCTAAATCGTGTATATCACAAGTATTTGAAGCTAAACCATTTGTTTCGCATGGATTCGAAGATAAGCCTTCTACTTCGCATTGATTTTAATCTAAATCATGTGTTTCGCATGGATTTGAAGCTAACTCGTTTGTTTCGCATGCAGTTGAAGCTGAATCATGTATATCACAAGTATTTGAAGCTAAACTATTCGTTTCGCATGGATTCGAAGGTATGCCTTCCACTTCGCATTGATTTGATGCTAAATCGTGTGTTTCGCAAGGATTTGAAGCTAACTCGTTTGTTTCGCATGCTGTTGTAGCTAACTCAAGTGTATCAAAAGTATTTGAAGCTAAACCATTTGATTCCATGGTTTTGAAGCTAAGCTTTCTACTTCGCATTGATTTGAAGATAAATCATGTACTTCGCTTGGATTGAAGATAACTCATTTGTTTCGCATGCTGTTGAAGCTAAATCATGTATATCACAAGTATTTGAAGCTAAACCATTTGCTTCGCATGGATTCGAAGATCAGCCTTCTACTTCGCATTGATTGATGCTAAATCATGTGTTTCGCATGGATTTGAAGCTAACTCGTTTGTTTCGCATGCTGTTGAAGCTAAATCATGAATATCACAAGTATTTGAAGGTATATAATACGTTTCGCATGGATTCCAAGATAACCCTTCTAATTCGCATTGATTTGAAGCTAAATCATGTGTTTCGCATGGATTGAAGCTAACTCGTTTGTTCGCATGCTGTTGAAGCTAAATCATGTATATCACAAGTATTTGAAGCTAAACTATTTGTATCGGATGGGATCGAAGATAAGCCTCCTACTTCGCATTGATTTGAAGCTAAATCATGTGTTTCGCATGGATTTGAAGCTAACTCGTTTGTATCGCATGCTGTTGAAGCTAAATCATATATATCACAAGTATTTGAAGCTAAACCATTTGTTTCGCATTTATTCGAAGCTGAGCCGTCTACTTCGCATTGATTGAGGCTAAATCATGTGTTTCGCTTGGTTTTGAAGCTAACTCGTTTTTTTCGCATGCAGTTGTAGCCTAAATCATGTATATCACAAGTATTGAAGCTAAACCATTTGCTTCGCATGGATTCGAAGATCAGCCTTCTACTTCGCATTGATTTTAATCTAAATCATGTCTTTCGCATGGATTTCAAGCTAACTCGTCTGTTTCGCATGCTGTTGAAACTAAATCATGTATATCACAAGTATTTGAAGCTAAACTATTCGTTTCGCATGGATTCGAAGGTATGCCTTCCACTTCGCATTGATTTGATGCTAAATCGTGTGTTTCGCAAGGATTTGAAGCTAACTCGTTGTTTCGCATGCTGTGAAGCTAACTCAAGTGTATCAAAAGTATTTCAAGCTAAAACATTTCGCTTCACATGGATTCGAAGATAAGCCTTCTACTTCGCATTGATTTTAATCTAAATCATGTGTTTCGCATGGATTTGAAGCTAACTCGTTTGTTTCGCATGCAGTTGAAGCTGAATCATGTATATCACAAGTATTTGAAGCTAAACTATTCGTTTCGCATGATTCGAAGATAAGCCTTCTACTTCGCATTGATTTGAAGCTAAATCATGTGTTTCGCATGGATTATAAGCTAACTCGTTTTTTCGCATGCAGTTGTAGCTAAATCATGTATATCACAAGTATTTGAAGCTAAACCATTGTTTCGCATGGATACGTAGATAACCCTTCTACTTCGCATTGATTTGAAGCTAAATCATGTGTTTCGCATGGATTATAAGCTAACTCGTTTGTTTCGCATGCAGTTGAAGCTAAATCGTGTATATCACAAGTATAAGAAGCTAAAACCATTTGTTTCGCATGGATTCGAAGATAAGCCTTCTACTTCGCATTGATTTTAATCTAAATCATGTGTTTCGCATGGATTGAAGCTAACTCGTTTGTTTCGCATGCTGTTGAAGCTAAATCATGTAGATCACAAGTATTAGAAACTAAACCATTTGTTACGCATGGATTCGAAGATCAGCCTTCTACTTAGCATTGATTTGATGCTAAATCATGTGTTTCGCATGGATTTGAATCTAACTCGTTTGTTTCGCATGCTGTTGAAGCTAAATATGTATACTCACAAGTATTTGAAGCTAAACCATTTGTTTCGCATGGATACGTAGATAACCCTTCTACTTCGCATTGATTTGAAGCTAAATCATGTGTTCGCATGGATTATAAGCTAACTCGTTTGTTTCGCATGCAGTTGAAGCTAAATCGTGATATCACAAGTATAAGAAGCTAAACCATTTGTTTCGCATGGATTCGAAGATAAGCCTTCTACTTCGCATTGATTTAATCTAAATCATGTGTTTCGCATGGATTTGAAGCTAACTCGTTTGTTTCGCATGCTGTTGAAGCTAAATCATGTAGATCACAAGTATTAGAAACTAAACCATTTGTTACGCATGGATTCGAAGATCAGCCTTCTACTTAGCATTGATTTGATGCTAAATCATGTGTTTCGCATGGATTTGAATCTAACTCGTTTGTTTCGCATGCTGTTGAAGCTAAATCATGTATATCACAAGTATTTGAAGCTAAACCATTTGCTTCGCATGGATTCGAAGATCAGCCTTCTACTTCGCATTGATTTGAAGCTAAATCATGTGTTTCGCATGGATTTGAAGCTAACTCGTTTGCATCGCATGCTGTGAAGCTAAATCATATATATCACAAGTATTTGAAGCTAAACCATTTGTTTCGCATTTATTCGAAGCTAAGCCTTCTACTTCGCATTGATTTGAGGCTAAATCATGTGTTTCGCTTGGTTTTGAAGCTAACTCGTTTTTCGCATGCAGTTGTAGCTAAATCATGTATATCACAAGTATTTGAAGCTAAACCATTTGTTTCGCATGGATTCGAAGATAAGCCTTCTACTTCGCATTGATTTTAATCTAAATCATGTGTTTCGCATGGATTTTAAAGCTAACTCGTTTGTTTCGCATGCAGTTGAAGCTAAATCATGTATATCACAAGTATTTGCAGCTAAACCATTTGTTTCGCATGGATACGAAGATAAGCCTTCTACTTCGCATTGATTTGAAGTTAATCATGTGTTTCGCATGGATTTGAATCTAACTCGTTTATTTCGCATGCTGTTGAAGCTAAATCATGTATATCACAAGTATTTGAAGCTAAACCATTTGTTTCGCATGGATACGAAGATAACCCTTCTACTTCGCATTGATTTGAAGCTAAATCATGTGTTTCGCATGGATTATAAGCTAACTCGTTTGTTTCGCATGCAGTTGAAGCTAAATCGTGTATATCACAAGTATTTGAAGCTAAACCATTTGTTTCGCATGGATTCGAAGATAAGCCTTCTACTTCGTATTGATTTTAATCTAAATCATGTGTTTCGCATGGATTTGAAGCTAACTCGTTTGTTTCGCATGCAGTTGAAGCTGATCATGGTATATCACAAGTATTTGAAGCTAAACTATTCGTTTCGCATGGATTCGAAGATAAGCCTTCTACTTCGCATTGATTTGAAGCTAAATCATGTGTTTCGCATGGATTATAAGCTAACTCGTTTTTTTCGCATGCAGTTGTAGCTAAATCATGTATATCACAAGTATTTGAAGCTAACCATTTGTTTCGCATGGATTTGAAGATAAGCCTTCTACTTCGTATTGATTATAATCTAAATCATGTGTTTCGCGTGGATTTAAAGCTAACTCGTTTGTTTCGCATGCAGTTGAAGCTGAATCATGTATATCACAAGTATTTGAAGCTAACCTATTCGTTTCGCATGGATTCGAAGATAAGCCTTCCACTTCGCATTGATTTGATGCTAAATCATGTTTTTCGCAAGGATTTGAAGCTAACTCGTTTGTTTC